>NC_056733.1:161917488-162197488 GCF_019279795.1 Protopterus annectens
ATACAAACAGATCTATCATGTTTTAGTGGTATCATGATGCTTTTCTTTTGCTGACCATGGAGAACACATGCTCTGCATGTTACAACTTTACAGTACAAGTATATAAGTTAATTCTATCTTTTGAGCAGTTCCATGCGTGCAAAGTGGGTGTGTGTTTCTAATATCACTAAATATTTTTCTAAGTGCCTTACTTGCAGGTCAGAAAATTCAGTATACTGTGCTGTTTGGGCAAATGACCTATTTATTTATTTATTTGCATTTGTTTATCGGGAAGGCCCACTGGGCCAAAAAATGAGCCCATTTTCAGTGGAGGCCCGAGGAGAAAATCTCCACAATAAAATATTCAAAACACAATATGAAAACATCCACAAAAAATGAAAAATAACATACTGAAGGCATAGCACAGTAAATACTTAATGTTCACAATACACAATACCTAACATAACATGCTATACACGAAACCTAACATAACTTACTAAATACAATACCTAACAAAACATACATAGCAGTGCAATAAATAATGCATTTATATTAGACTGCAGGACATCCATCAAAGGTTCTGATGCCTGCAAAACTCTTGACAATGCTCATTAGTGACTTTTTGTTATACTGACTGTTGTTATTTTGGCTTTTATCTGTGTACTTGTGTACTTTATAACACATGATTTTTGCAGCACCTCAACAGTTTTGGCTTTTGTATAGGCATCATAACATTTAAACATGGCATTTCTTGGTTAAATCCTGACATACTGATCTGCACAACTGATGCTCATACCTACTGTCTGAAGTTATTTTGTCAACCATTTTTATCAATTCTCTTGTTTTATACTAGGTACATTCTGGATGTCAGTGGTTTTCGTTTTACATTTCTTGTCACATACTTCAGGTTGAATTCTCATGTTAACAACAGAATCAGAGCCCAGTGCTAGTGGCATGAGATACACTGTATTAAACTGCTATTGTTTTCTTCTAGTATAACTTACAGGGCAATTTTTTGAGCATGGCTCATATTTGCTGATTTAGGGTTTTTAGAAGACAGGCTCTGGGGCACCCTATTTTTGAGTAGAGAGACATGGTAATATTAAGACAAGAATAAGGTTAGAGAATAAAATCAAGACCACTGGTTCAGAACCAAAAGTATTTTATTCTCTAGTGCCCCTGTACAAAACTGTCCAGGAATTACACAATTCAACTAAAAATGTGCTACCTTTTATACAAAAAACACAAACTCAATCAATCAATAATACAATCAAACAAATAAAATACTTGCAATTAACCTCGCCATTCAGTCCCATAGGGACCAAAGTATCAAATTTAAGAATAAAGACAGACTCCTTGTATAACAGTTTTCCTTTCTAAAGAATTTCATTATCATTTTCAAAAAATACTTGCTCTAAAATACAAACTTGAAGCATAGAAAAATCACTACCATGTATATCTCTGAAATGACATGCCAAAATCTTGTCTTCATTTTGATTTTTTTAAGTCCTTGATATGTTCCATTAACCTCACTTTAAAACTTCTTTTTGTTTCACCAATATAAAAGAAACCACACGGGCATCTTAAGGCATAAATAACCCCATTGTTGTTACATGAAAAACGTCCCCTTGGTACATATTTGATTTTATTCATATATTCGAAGGAACATATTATATATTTGCAAATAGAACAACTGTTGCATTTATAAGTGCCCATAGATGTTAGACAACACTTGTTACTTTTTGGTAAGACAAAATTTCCATAAACAAGCATGTCCTTTAAACTTCTTCCCCGTTTGTATGACATCATAAGGTGCTTACTTAAAATTTTACTCAGATCCCCATCCTTGTGGAGAAAATTCCAATAATATCTTAAAATACTAACTTCTTCATTTTGAATGTTATATATGTCCTAACAAAATGCATTTGTTCGTTCTTGTTTTCTCCATTCTGTCTACCCCCCACTGGCCCACATTCTATCACTAACATTATTTTTTAATTTTGACACAAACATTTTTTGCTTAGCTTCTTCTATTGCTTTCCTGCTATAACCTCTATTATAAAACATAATGGAAATATTGTATATTTCTTCCAACAAATTTGGCTCAACATTGCATATTCTAGATAATCTTAAAAATTCACCATATGGCAAACATGATTGAACATGGGGGAGAAGACAGCTAGTAGCATACAGGTACTGGCTTCCATCTGCGAATTTCCTATGTACCCCAGTACAGATTTTTGCCATTATCCAAACCCTTAAGTGTCAGATCTAGATAAGAGACCTGGGTTCCATATTGTAGCCCATCAAAAGTCAAATTGAATGTATTCTGTTGTAAATCAGCAACAAACTCCAAAATTTCACTATTGCCCCCTTCGCATATAAAAATTAAATCATCTATAAAATGAAACTAATATTTTACATAATTCTTAACAAAATTACATTTATACAAACATACTAATTCAAAATAAGCCATGAATAAGTTTGCATACATGGGGGCAAATGTTGTCCCCATGGCTGTTCCCTGGGTTTACCTAAAAATGTCATTATTATATGTAAAAAATGTATTACTTAAACAAAAATAAGTCAAATCAACCAACTAATTTGCTAAGGGGCTATCCCCCAAAAAATTAATTATAGCATAAAGTCCATCCTTATGTTGATTTGATGTATATAAACGTTTAACATCCAGCATTAACCAATACATGTTTTTATTCCACTTAACATGAAAAATCTTATCCAAAAAATCAAAACTATCCTTAATATAGGATGGAATTTTCAAGACATACAGTAAAAAAAATATTATGTAACAAAAGGTTAGAGAATAAAACTGCAGATGATGGTATATATCTGTAGAATGGCTAAAGAACAAATCATGTATGGGTATTTTTGAGGGGGTCTATATTGAAACATCGCACGCTTAAAACAGCGAATGATGTTTCATCGACCCTTTTGTAATGAAAGCTGAAAATTTCAACACCTCAGAACAGCGATTTCTTTCCTAGGGAAAGAAATCGCTGTTCCAACCAAAAAAAAAAAAAAAAAAAAAAAAACAGTAAACACTTCCAATCACATACACATGTACCTTAACCCTAATTGTACCCCCCCCAAAAAAACAGTAAACAGTTGAAAACACATATGCACGTAACTCAACCATACATATAACGGAAAAAAAAAAGTAAACATTTATTTATTTATTTTACATTTGTTGACTGGGCTAGTCCAACGGGATACATGTCCATTTTCAGCAGAGGCCCGGGGAGATAAGCTCCGTGCAGAAAAAAAATAGCAAAATAAAACATTTTTACAAACAATGTTGTTACAGGTTAATATATAAATTATCATAGAGGTCTAAGTACCTCCCATTTTAAAATTTGAGTACAATACTAAAAATAGGTCTAATATTATACTATAGTCTGGGAGAAATAGGTCTGGGATAAGAGGAAAATAAAACCTATATATTTACAAAGAGTATTAGAAGTTAGGCTGGAAAAATCAAAGAGGACAGAAATACATCACAGTGCCAAAGGCAGGTAGTGAACAAAATTACAGAGAGGACAGAAATACTTTGCAGTGCAGTAGGCAGGTACAGTTTAGATTGCAAATAGAATACAGAAAGTCAAATAAAAGAGGCATAAGTGTGTCTTTTATATATATTAAAGAGTTTCCACAGTAAGAGTAAGCTTAGGGGATGAACAGAAGGGTAAGGAATAGCAAAAAGGTAAAGTGGCAAGAAGGAAGGTAGAGCTAGTTATAGGGAAGTAGTGGGTAGGCAGTACCTGTTATGAGTAGAAAAAGTAGAAAACTGATCAGTCAGGTTTAGTACAGGGGCATAGCCAGTGTGTTCTTAGGAAAAGTTTCAGTTTGTTTTTGAAAAGAGATGTGGAATAAACTGAAGAAAGTTCACTGGGGTGAAGGTTCCAGGATTTTCCAACAGTGTTACTGAAAAGAGAGTCCCCAGCCTTGTTATTAGATTTAGAGGTGTTTACAAGAAGTTTGTGTGATGAGCGCAAGGATTTCAGATTCTTATGTGGATGGATGAGGTTAGTTAATATAGGAGTACTGGAAGGTTGCTAAAGAGTCTTATGGGCAATGGTTAGTTGGTGGAATTTAAGCAGATTCTGAATTTCTAGCCATCCAAGCTGCTTAAGATTATAGCAGTGGTGGGTTTTGAATGGGTTGCCAGTAGCAAACCTGGCAATGTTATTGCAGGAGATATCCAGTTTGGCGAGGTTATTTTTAGATAAATTAGTAAATATGGGTGAGGCATAGAGGAGTGTAGAGATTAGATGGGTGTAAGCAATAGCTTTTCTGACTGTTGGTGAAAGGAATGGTTTGATTCTGTAGAGAGAGCCTAGCTTTTTATTGACAGTTTTTATAGTATTGTTGATATGGGTGTCAAAGTTAAGATTGTTGTCTATGGTAATACCAAGAAGTTTAGTAGTTGGGTCAGGTGATATGGGAGTACCATTTGTGGATATTACTGAGAAATCTATTGGGATGGTCTTACGAGTAGGATTGAAAAGGAGGAGTTTTGTTTTTTTGGGGTTCAACAGAAGGCAATGTTGTGTAAATCATTGTTCTACTGTATTAAATACTTCTTGGGTAAGGGAGTGAAGTTTAGAAGTTGATGTGGCTGTACATATAAGTGTAGAATCATCAGCGTACTGAACACATGTAGCTTGGGGGATTGCTAGATGAAGGTCATTGATAAATATGGAGAAAAGAAGAGGACCTAATATGGACCCTTGAGGGACACCAATGTTAATGGGCAGGTGGGTAGATAGAGTGTTGTGCCAAAGTACTGCCTGTTGTCTGTTATCTAAATAGCAAAAAAAAAAAGCATTGTTTAATACAATAACAGCCCACAACACAAATCCGGGATTGAGCGGCTTCATCTACTATAACTTTCGACTTCATCAAATCAATGCACAGATTATTCAACTCCTTAAATACTAGCTAAAACTTAAATTCATTGGTTATTAACAGTATTGCCTGTTGTGTTAATAGAACCAATGCCAGCATATGTATAAAATTGTTTGAATTATTGTATAATGTACTCAATATTTATAAACAATATATTATATAAAAAATATTGAATATTATTTAAAAATTCCATATATACTAGAAATATATATGCATATATAGAAATGTATGTGAAATCAACCAGGTCATTTATCATTAAAATCACTTATTTTTCAATCACTTATTTTTATATGCCTTCATAATTTTCCATGGTGCATTTTAATGATAAATGACCTGGTTGATTTCACATACATTTCTATATATGCATATATATTTCTAGTATATATGGAATTTTTAAATAATATTCAATATTTTTTTATATAATATATTGTTTATAAATACTGAGTACATTATACAATAATTCAAACAATTTTATACATATAAGCATTGGTTATAATTCTCTATATATCTAACTGTCACTAGTGGAAGGTAAACGAAAATTATTAGAAAATTATGTTTGTGCTTTAACACAACAGGCAACAAGTTAATAACCAATGAATTTTATTTAAGGAGTTGAATAATCTCATTGGATTCTCGAAAGTTGAGTAGATGAAAGCGTCACTAACTCGAAGTGTTGTTGTGTCTGAATGTCTTGGCTTGTACATCAATACTTTTGTAATTGCACCTTGAGTGGTTGGAGTTTAAGTTCACGGTGTTTGGTTAGGTTTTCTTTTTGCTCTAAGCAAACTTGTCTAGTGTCAACGTGGAGGATCATCCTTTCCTTTATGTGAAACCACTTTTTTTGCTTTTTTGAAGTGGTCTTTTGTGGGGTATTGAAGGAGTGGTGTTATCTAAATAGGATTGGAACCATTTAATAGTGAGTGTATCTAGTGAGAGGGATTTGAGGATATTTATAAGTATTTGGTGATTAACCATATCAAATGCCTTGGACAGTTCGATAAATAGTGCTGAGGAGAGCATATTGGCATTTTGTTTTTTGTTAATACAGTCAATAAAGGAAAGGAGGGCAGTAGTAGAGCTGTGGGATGGTCTGAAACCATGTTGACAGCTGGAAAGTAAGTTATTTTGGATTAGGTGGTCTAGCAGTTGCTTATGGATGCATTTTTCCATTAGTTTTGCCAAAGGTGAAAGTAGGGCTATGGGACGGTAGTTGGAGAAATCAGTAGATTTTCCACCTTTATGAAGGGGATAATATGGGAGACTTTCCAGATGCTAGGGATGTGTCCTTCACTAATGGTTCTGTTAATCAGAATGGAAATGGGATAGGCGATGGATTTGGCTGATTTCTGTAGATATTCAGCTGGTAATTGATCTGCTGAAGGAGAGCAAGGTTTAAGTTTTTGGATAAGGGAAAGAATATATGTTGTAGGGACGGGTTGGAAGAGAAAAGGAGGGGGTGGAGTTGTGTTAGAGATAGGTAAAGTGAAATTATTAGGTGATAGGCGACTAGCAAGTGATTGAATGGCCTCAGTGAAAAAAGTATTAAAGGCATTGTCAGTGTGCTTTGGGTTCTCCTGGTCTGTGCCTTGTGGGTTAGGTGTAATGGAGTGACCTGGGTGTAATAGTTGGTTAATACTTGCCCAGAATTTTTGTGGGTATTATATTTAGTTTGCTGGAACTGTAAGTAGTAGTTTCTTTTATCAGACAGTATAGCTTTCTTAGTTTCATTTCTCAGTTGTCTAAAGTTTTGATGGTCAGCCGAGATTTTAGTCATACGCCATTTGACCCAGTATTTATTTCTAAGGTGGATTTTTTGTTTGGTTTCTTTTGACAGCCATGGGACAGATTTAGTTTTGATTCTAATATAGCGGTTTGGTGCATGGTTATCTAGGATGGTGAGGAATTTGGAATTAAAGTATTTGACAGCTTCCTCCAATGGGAGGTGTCTTAAGGGAGACCAATTGCATGCTCTTAGTTCACTTTGGAAGAGATCAGGGTTAAAGTTGTTCTTGGATCTAATGGACTTGACAGCGGGTGGAATGGTGGCATTGGTTTTATGCCTGATAATGTAGGTAAGTGAGTGGTCACTAATATCATCAGGGAGGGTTCCAGATTCATATATGTGGGGATGTTTTTTTATGAGTATCCAATCCAAGGTACTCTCTTTCTTATTGGGCTTGTTTATCCTGGTAGGGGAGGTAATGATTTGAGAGAAACCAAATAGGTTAATGAGGGTGGTAGGTTGGCTGCTGCAACAGCTGTTCCAATCTGTGTTAAAATCACCTAGGATAATGATTTCTTGGGGCAGGTTTAGTGATAGCCAGCAGAGGATATCTTCTATGGTGGTATTGTTATTGCCAGGAGGTAGATAAATACAGATAATATAGATGGATTTGAAAGTGTTGAGTTGAAGTTTGGGAATAAGAATTTCAGCAGTAGAATCTACAGGTGGTTTAAGGTCATATGTGGTGATCTGTAGACCTGATTGAAATAGGATAGCAATTCCCCCACCCTTCTTTGCTATACGGTCAGATCTATATATATTATATCCGGGTGGGATGATTTCATTGTCTTTAGTTACAGGCTTTAACCAGGTTTCTGTTAAGCAGAGAATGTCGAAAGAGTAGACTTCTAAGAGAGCATGGAGTTGTGAGACTTTATTATTGATGCTACGTATGTTGAGGTGGCTGAGTAAGGAAATGTGTGTTGAATTGATTGGGATCGTGGAGTTGTGTGGTAGGAAGTGTCATTGGGCCAGGATTTGGGTGTATGTCTCCATCTTTTAATGAGAGGAGTTGTATAAGAGAGCCTAGAGTTGGGACTCTTCTGTATAGATGTGGAGAGTTTCTGGGATTCTGATTGTAGCACCTAATGTGGACTGTTCTATGAAATCTAGATAGTAAATAGCTGGGTGTATATGTTATGTTTACATGTTTTGTGAGTGCTGGTAGGTAAGAAGAGGTAATTAGCTTAATTTTAAACATTTTAAAACATATGTACTTACCTTAACCTGCAACCTAACCCTAAGGTCAGTAACTCTTGCACATTTACCCTTGGGAGCTATACCGGACAAGGGACCACACTACAGTGCAGAACACGGCAAAGCAACAAAGCGGTCAAGTGACTTCTTTCCCAGGGAAAGAATTCACTGAACAGCCACTTCACTGTTTTGCCTGTTTGCTCTTTATGTGTCGACGAAAACGTATTTGACAAAATGCATTTTCGTTATTCTAATAGGAACCCATTTTTGAGAAAAGTGGTCATTAATAGGTTAATTGCTGGAGTGATTTGTCCAGCCTTCTCATCAGTTAAGTTATCTGTTAAAGCTTTTTAATAATATAATCTTCTAAGTGCAGAAACATGTTTAGCTAGATGCCAGGAAACTGTAGACATGTAATTATGATGACAAAGGAATGCGACAATAGTGCAGAGAGAGAAGATGCTAGACTGGAGTTGTGCACATGAAATTACTTGAACCTGTGTCTTATTAAGGGGTTGTAAATATTGAAATGTATAAAGGTAAATAACAGGCAATGCAAAAAAGTATGACTAGTGAATCTCAACATTAAGCCCAAATTTAGTAGCATGAATGACCAGAAAAAACACCCATGGAGAAGCTTACTTGTAAATACATAAAACATTCAAGATGATTTTGAGCAGTGGTAGCCTTTGCCCTCGACCCAACATATGAGATGCCCTCCTTCAAGTCCTCGCACTTTAAAAAGATAAACTGCAATTCAAACAACAAAAAAATCTATACCTGATAAATTGCAATCAAAAAAAGAACAATTTCTGAAATTCACTGTTGTACCTTCAAAGTATTTTGTCAGTGGGCCTCATCTCCCTGCACCACACAACATGGGAAGTTGTGACACCCCTCCACCTCATTATTTACGTATACTAATGCTAGGATCTCTTCCCCATGAAATACAGCTTTCATTTTTTTGCTCAAGAATCCATGACAAATGTCAAAAGTAATGAGGGGAGGGTTAAAGGCCAGAAACCAGAAACAATTTTTAAATATTACACTAACTTAGAAAGTTCATGGAGCAACATGTTTTACATCAGCATGGCTTTTGTGAACAATAATAATAATAATAATAATAATAATAATAATAATAAAGAAGAAGCTCTAATATCTGGCATTAATTGCTATCTGTATTCCTCAAAGGTTTACCCCCCCAAAAAAAAAAAAATCAAAGATTTTACAATGTACATGGCAAAAATAAAAGGCAAAATTAGGGACATTCTGCAAAATTAGGAACAGTTGAGAGCTAAGCCTTGGAGTAGGAAAAATATTACAAGATACTACAGAAGGGTATTTAGTATCTAAGACCCTGGATCTGCAGTTTGATTTCCAGTTTTCTGAAGATTGCTGTTACAATTTCCAAAACTTAAACAAGCACCTCTGTAAGAATAAAAAAACTGCCTTTTTGCTTTTCCCAATTAGGGATCGCCACAGCAGAACTCCAGCCCGATAATGACTGGCAGTCAATTTTTACAGTGTACAGTTGCTAGCCCAACACACAACCTTCAAAGAAGGAACACCCACTCATACACGGACCTACCTGCATGAGTGAATTCAACCATGAGGAGGACATGCATACTACGCACAGAAAGCACACCAGCCGAGAAATGAACTGGAGAGCCTCTTGCTGTGAGGTGACAATGCTAACTGCTGCACTACTGAGGCACCTCTATAAGAATACAACCTTGAAATCTGACTCACCAAAGACATGGTATTTCTACTAATCAGTCTTTTACAACATGACTGAAATTAATTGGCAACCACACAAAAATGAGCCACATAAAATATTTGGTGGTTTTATGCTTAGTTTTAAGAACTCACTGGCAATCTAAAAAGACAGCCAGACAATGTATACGTGCCCAAAAAGTCACTGCATGATTCTGTATTTATCCATTCTTGTGCATCTTATCAAGTGATCAAGACAGTTATAAGTGATGTCATGCCTTCTGAAGAGAAAAAGAGTGCCAGCTATGAAGAGATTCACATGACATTAAGGTAGCCCATAATGGAGCCCAGAAATGACTTGCGCCATTAGAGAGTCCCTGCTGCTCACGCTTACAGTCTGCAGGAGTTGGAGTAGGTAGAAAATCAAAAGAGAAAAGGCAGCAATTTCTATTCAGGAATTTGTCAGTCTGATGGTACTGCATGACAATACCTCTACAGAACTTGCTTTGAATGAAGAATTTTAGAATATATGCTCTAGGAAGTTTATAAGCTGGGCTCATTCAATACAAGTAATGTCTCATGTCTGCTATTTTCTTTCAATATGAGGGTTTAGAATGACCTACCCAATATTAAGCAAAATATCCACATATCCAGAATCAATTTTCAGTATTTCTTTAAACTTACACATAAACTTGATCAGCTTTAAAGTCATTCCAATAGTAGGAAATTATCATCTCATGTTGCGCTATGCATTTATTTGTACTTAATGTCTGTAGCAAAAAAGTTTGAAATTAAATTATAAAGTTAAGTAAGTACAAAGGACGTCCAAGATCATTTTTGGCATTTTGGCAGGGAATACTGAATGATACCTATTAGATATTCCTGAAGACATGCCTATTTATGAAATTTCTGGGAAATCTTTTCATTGTGCAAAGAGAGTACTTCATACTATAACATTTCATACCAGACTGCATTTTAAAAGCTTCATTTTTAATAAGACTTCTTGGCTAGATATAGAAGATTTTACATTTTTTTCCAGAATTCTACTGATTTATAATATGAAACTGAAGGAAGACATTAAAAATGTATGAAGTACTACTCGTAAATATGAAAAAAATAATATTATGTTAAAATGGAATTTAAGGCTGTAAGTTATACTAGAGGAAAATAATAACAATTTAATACAGTTTATCTCATGATACTAGCACTAGGCTCTGATTCTGACAATAGTGAATATATGTAGTTTACATTCTTTTTTAATCTATGCAATTGGTGCCCTGTAATTTCCTGGACTGTCTGATATTAATGAATGTGCAGTTTTGTTGTTATTGTTTTATATTCATAAAACTACTGTAAATTGTAAATGTATATTGCACCATTTCCTGGTCAGATTGTTGCTGGGAGTTTATTAAATGAATGTGGCTTGCCTCATGTCTCATTTTTTGAGATGTTTAACCTCTGATTTCAGGCTCTTGTCTTTACCTGAGTCTTAAATGTATTTAAATAAGGACTGAAAAACACCGCTGTCCTGCTTAATAAAAATGGATTAATTCATTCTCTGCTAAAACACATTCAGTGTGAGCAACATGTTGTAACAAAAAAATCCAAAGTATCAATTTGGGTTCAGACTGAGTAAGACAAAACCTCAAAATGCTTTTGTTGCAGAGCAACGGGAAAATGTATGACTAAATATTATAAGATCATAGGAAGTTACTAGGCTAATAGCCCTAGGGCCCTTGGAAGCCTAGCCAAGTTCTAGCCTTATTTCCATGATTAGCACCTATTCCCCCTGTCCAAGAGGGACACAGGAGGAACCCATGGGATGAATTTATGGTTAGCCATCCAATACTCCAGATTGCATTTGAAGAGGGCTAATGAGGTGCTCTGTTTGACATGAAGTGGGAATCTGTTCCAAAGGTGTGTAAGCTGTCCCTCCAGCAGATTCTATTAATGCCACATACCTTAGCATGAGTAACACATGCAGCATTTCACTAATGGGTTTGCAGCATTTCCAATAAAGCAGATACAGAAATTGCCTTTTATGCAAGGCAGCGATTGCCTCAGAGTAGTCTGTATAAAACAGAATAAAGTGACAATCACTTTAGCCGATTCACATAGGAAAGATATGAAGACCTTGAATTTTCCTTGTGAGGAACCTTTGTGGTCTCTCCAGTTGCTGCAGGTGCTTGGAAAAGTACTTACCAAAAGATGCGTTGTACTCAATTATTGACCTGATAAAGGAAGAATACATGGAGGTTTTAACTTCTTTTTTTCAGGAGGCAATGCACTTATGAGATGAGCAATATAGAATGCCCTTCTTGTCACTGTGGAGACATGCAGACATGCTTGTCAAAGGTAAGGCTGCTGTCAACCGGTGTGCTCAGGTCTCTCACTACTGAGTGTGTACTTAAGGTGTTGCTATTGATGCAGTAGTTAGCAGGAACATTGTTCTTACTGAAAGGGATGATAATACATTTTTGCATTGAGTTTAAGGCCATGACTTTGGCACCAATCATTTATTTGTGTAAGACCCTCTTGTAAGATATTGACATAATTTGGAGATTTTATGACTGCTCCCAGTTTGTAGTCATTAGCATACTTTGCCACCCACAGACCTTTAGTTTTTGCTTGAACTTCAGAGAAATAGATTCCAAACAGTAGAGGTCCCAGGGCTGATCCCTGTGGAACACCACTAAGTACAGGTCTGCTGTTGGAGGTGGATTCCCCTATTTTGACTATATGGGTTCTATCAGTGAGCCAGTTAGTGACCCATCTAATGATATAAGGGTTGATACCTAGCTGGGTGAGTTTGTCAATGATGCCTGAGTGGGGTATAGTGTCAAATGCCTTGGCTAAGTCAAGGTAGACTGTAAGCATATATTTCTCCTTGTCCAGGGGCTTGGTGACTGGCTCGAGGAGTCCACCTGGTTTAACAGTCATGATCGCCCTTTGACAAATCCAAAATGAGTAGGGTCAAATGTTTGGAGCTTATCTATATCTTTGTTGCTAAGGTCCATGATGATTCACTCCATGGCCTTGTAGATAAGACTGGTCAGGATAATAGGTCTATAGTTCCAAGGGTCAGTGGAAGTACCACCTTTGTGCAAGGGAATAACGGTGGCCATTTTCCATTCAGCTGAGATGAAGCTGGTACTTAGACTATGACTGAATGCCAGTCCCTTTTGTATATGCTGAATGTGTCACAAATTTGCATCCATCTTAGTATGTAAAAACAATCAGTGAAATATAATGGTTATTACAGGTTTTAACAAAGGGACTGTTTAATTGTATTGAGAAGGAAGTGGGATTTAGTTCTTATATATATATATATATATATATATATATATATATATAGATATATATATATATATATATATATATATATATATATATATATATGTATATATATATATGTGTGTATATATATATATATATATATATATATATATATATATATATATATATATATATATATAGAGAGAGAGAGAGAGAGAGAGTTTCACTTTACAATCTCAAAACACTGAAATATCGAGTTTCAGTATTTCAAAACCATAAAGTCGAATGTTCGGAATGCCAAAACCGCGAAAAATAAAATCGTGAACATAAACACACCATACACAACACATATACCATCCTACTAACACTACAACACACAAACAAAACACATCCAAAGGCAAAAACACAAATTAAAAATCTACACTCCAAATAAGCAGGGGGGCAAGCCCCACTGCACCCCCATGTCAGAGGCTGTGCCCTCCCACACCCCACTTATATATACTAACTCCGAGATCGCAACAAACAGAAAAAGACAGCAAACTCACAAACAGACACTCTACAGTCCACACACACACACACACACACACACACACACACACACACACACACACACACACACACACACATACACACACACACACATCACATATATACAAACACCACAACTTTCAACACTTAAACACTTATACTTTTATCTGCCTACCTTAACCCACACCTAAAACTTCCAAACACACTTACACACACTCAATCACCTACTCAAAACCCTTATAAAATAGTCACTTATCTTAAATTCCAGCCAAATTCACACATTAAATCATACATCATTCACACAGTACATCCCACGTCATGAACTGGAACACCATAACCATGAAAATTTCCAGATTCACGGTTATGAAGTTTTGCTATTTTGAAACTTTTGACTTTATGGTCTTGAAATACTGAAAATTCGATATTTCAGTATTTCAAGATTATAAAGTGAAACTATATATATATATATATATATATATATATATATATATATATATATATATATATATATATATATATATATATATATATATATATATATATATATATATATACTTGAAAAGAAGGAAAGCTCACTTACCCGAAGATAAAAACACAGAGACAACACCGAATCTTCATTTAAATGATTCCTCACATAACAAATAATTTATCCAAGGAAAGGAAGGAGTCAGCCAACATTTGGAAGTTTGCCATTTTCCCCATTATAGTGCAACCTCAGAATAGATATAATTTGTTAGTGGGGGTGAGGGGGTGGCTTCAGAGTACTCCTGTGTAGTTTGTTGAGGTTGTTGGCTGACTGCTTCCACCTTTCCCTGGGTAAATTGTTGGTTATGTGAGGATTTGCTTAAATGAAGACTCTGTGTTGTCATCCCGGTGTTTTCATCTTTGGGTAAGTGAGCTTTCAGTCTTTTCAAATAGAAACACACACACATATTTATATAAACAAAAAACAAAATTACTGAAAAAGTTAATCTGAAATATATTTAATCTAAAATACACTTAATCAAATCATCTTTTACATATCATATGTCAGATACAGAACATACTCATTCAAAAGCTTCATCCTCACAACCCCCTTACTTAAATATACTAACTCCATGGTCATATACTTGTGGATAAAAAATACCACATACAATGAATCATTGCTTGACATGTTTTACTTTCTCCTGAAACAAATGATTAACTCTTTCTTTACTTGCGATTCAGTTATATAAATTATCAATTGAAGCCAGCAACTAAACCTGATCTTTAGTGCAAATAACCATTGGTTTAGCCACGGTCTTTATTTTACGCAGATATTCAAATCAACACCAGTATAGTATTTTTTAAAAAACTCACAAGTTGGCTTTATCTGCAGTCCAGCTAGGCCTCTCATATTCCCACACATATCACATATTAAAAGGCAAAGTCTGTTCAGCTCACTGTACTGAAGGCAGAGAGACCTGACTAAATGACCTGCTTATATAAGGCCCCTCTCCTGCCACAACTTCCCCACTCCAGATATCTGACTGACACCTGCACTCTCCTTCAGCTTGAAGTCTGGCTCCTCTTTCACAAGGCTTGACCTGCTTATCATTTCCAGCAGCTGGGTAGAGGAGGGAAATCAAGAAAATAAACAGCCTATTCCCAAACTCCATTTAGTCTCACATATTTGCTTTGTTTACTGATACACTGGCAGTTTCCATCTGCCATGTTATTGTGTGAATTACGAATTGTCAGAAATATATGACAGCTTTTTCCACATCTTATTGGTTTTAATTTGTTTTCTAGCTAGGCTATGATACAACATTATGTCTTTATTTCTTAAATCACCATTCTAAAAAGAAACTAAAAGTACTTGAGTATTTTAACCGTAACCTCTCTTCTTGGCTTACACTTTCCTCCCTGTTCATTAATGGTATCAGCACAATTCTTCCTTCTACCAGCCTTACCCTGTTTGCAGATGACATATGATCATACGAATATGCCCTTAGATTCACATTGCGTCAGGCCCAGATACAAGATTAATTCACTATCTTTACAGTTGGATCAGTAACAGTCTGCTCACTGTTACAGTAAACAATATAGCTGCTACACTCTCTGGAACTTAAAGAAAACTGGCTAAAAAACTAATTGTCTCACATCTGAATCTGGGGCATCTATCGCAAAAATGTTCTTATATCCAGAATTAAATATGCCCTCTAAATTACCTCCCTTTACCCTGCAGCTAATGCCTTGCACCTACAAGAAAACCACAGTTAATGGAATATGTCAGTTCATAAATTTGTCTCCCTACTTACAGCACCATTTATTCTTCAAAATGGTAGCTGCTTACCCATCACTCATAGAAAAGCATTTCTGCTATTTACCTTCACTTTCAAAATCTTATATTTACAATTATATCCTTCTGTCAGAAACAAGCTCTGAAAGAATCCCCCTACTTCTTCTCTCTATGTACACATGACAATAATACTCTTACTCTACAAGGACCCAAATTTCATCTTGCAACAAAAGCTTCTCTAAGGTAGTTGCCTTCAACTGGAACTATCTCCTCACAAAATATAAATGAGAAAGAACATGAGTAGTTCTGGTAAATCGACCTCACATCCAGGACCCCTATGCACATCCAAAATTTGAGCCTAAGAATGAAACAATACAAGAACACGATCAGAAATGCAAGGAAAATATCTGACCCCAGTGTGAAATTAACAGGCTATCTTCACTTCTTTGTTTGTATAAAAACAGGCTTATTAACTAAAATCCAGCATCCAGAAACAGTCAAAAGCAGTCACAAATGTCAAAAGTCACTAAGTTTTAAAACAATAAGAGTAAATACTCAACCATAGTCACCAAATGGACTCAGCTTTATTCATGTATGATCAATGCTTTTGCCCACAAACTGGACTTTATCAGATGCCCTTGTATCCTTTTGTGTGCTTCTTTTTCTTCTGGTTGTCACAACTCTTCTTCACTAGATTGAATTATGCTTTCCTGCACATGTGCTTTATCCACCATAATCTGGTTTCTTTGACCTGTTCTGTAATTAGACCTACTTGAGCTTCTGCTCTGATGTCCTCATTTTTTCAGCTTTCCCACAGTGTGCATCCGACCACCTCTCTCAAGCACTTCATCTCCGTCACCTGTCTTCCTCAACTGCTTTGCCTTCACTGTCCAGATTTCTGTACCATATGGTACACCTATGTATACCTTACTTTTCAGCTTCAATGACATTCTTTATCACATACTAGCCAACCCTCTCTGCCAACTGGATGCAGCCTTTCTGGTTTTAGCTTTGAACTCCTCTTTCAGACGTCCCTTCTCTTCAACCATCTCTTCCATATACACAGATACTTGAAGATTTTCCCTTCTATATCAATTTCCAGCTTTTTCTGATTTCCCACCATTTGCTGCCATTGCAGCTGTCTTATCTGAACTCACTTTCATCTTGTTTACCTTCAGTTTTGTATTCCATTCCAATATCATATGTTGAAGTTCTTGTTCAGATTCTGCTTGTAATATGCCATCATCTGCATAAAAAATCTTTGTTAATCTGTCCCTTCCAACCTGTTTGTAAATTCAGTCCACTACCAGCAAGAAAAACAGTGGGCTCAGCGCTGAGCCCTGAAGCACATCCACTCCCACTGGAAACCCCTATGTGAGTCTGAATACCATTTCTGCTTGTGTTATTGGGTCCTTGTAAAGTGGCCTAATGGTTAAGGTGTTTGCCTTACAAACACAAGATGCAGGGTTTGAGCCTCACAAGGGATAGTTGGCTAGCCTTAAAATGGCTCGCAAGGGCAGTTAGCTTAGCACTAATCTATGAAACTATGATTGCACTAATTCAGACAGTGTTTTGGATACTTTGAACCATTAAAGGACTGCCAAAGTCAGCTTTCTTCAGAAGTTGTTATATGCTTTCTCCAAGTCTAGGAATGCCCATTTGGACTCTTTTCCTCATCTCTAGTTTCTTCTCAACTATATATCTATCTTACTACAAACATTAGGTCAGTTTTGCTGCATTCTAATCTGAATGCAAACTATTCATCTCATATCTTACCTTCTAACTTTCCTACTGTGTGACTGTAACGTTAGAAAGTAAGATACAAGACAAGCTCTGTGATGCATGCAGTAAGTATGTAGTGATCTAGTGTATACTAATAGATAGGTAGGGATTCCCATCTCAATAAAGGCAACTCTGTGTGTGAGTGTACAAATATATTCCCATGCAGCAGTGGAATTGTCAGGCATTAGTAAGAGTCTGGCATAATGGTTAAGGTGTTTACCTTACAGACCCAAAGTGCAGCATTTGATTCTCACATGAGGTAATTAGATAGGCTTAAAATGGCCCAGAAGGGCAGTTAGTCTAGTACTCATCTATGGAGTTTGATTCCCCTGCAATGCCCACAATTGTTAATGTCCCCTCTATTATTGTACGCTGGCACTAGAAGGGATTTCCTGTTTAACATGGACTTTGTGGTGTTTCTCTTTTTAGAATCATTCAACATTTATCCAAAATTGTTTTTATTTAATTCTTGGCACCTATTTATGGCTAAGGCAGTAAAATAATTGAATGTTATTATTGAGATCATATGTCCTTGTTTTTACATACAAAAACATCTGCTATGTTTTCACTTGCAGGCTAAAGTCTAGCATTACTAATCTAGAGTTGCAGGGTTATGATATAGCTATATATTCCAAAGCATGCACCAATTCTATCACATTAGAAAATATTAGCTTAATTTGCAAGGACTGTGACTGGAATTCATGGACATCCTGCATAGTATGCAAAGCAGTTTGAGTGGCTTTGCTTTTTATACAGGGAATCCCAATTCAATTCACAGACAACTTGTTTACTGTAACACCTGTAACTGAGCTGTAAGGATTTTTTGAGCTGCATGTAAATGTGATAGCCTGTGGGCATGACATATTAAGCAGGCTGTTAGTAATTCCAGTGCACTACTCTGCAAGGGTTCTCATATCGCACAGTAATTCATTTACACACATACTATACAAGTTTGATGCAAAGCAATGCACAAAATGCATTAAATGTGTGCAGCAATTTAGATGCAATGCACCTGCACATTCCAGTGGGAGAAGCTGTGTGACACAGAGTGGAGCAGTGTCACACTGCTCAGATTGCTGATACAGCTAAGTAGTGCTGCATGATGTAATAGTGTGTGCGCGTGCGTGTGTGTCTATGTGTGTTGCTGGTCAATGAGTATTTTGTGCTCAGTTTTCTGGCTTGTGTTCTTGTACATTTTAATACAGTTAGTGGACAGAACTGTACAAATATGTAGATTAACTTTTAAAAGACATTTCATGTTGATGTGGGTACCTCCAGTCCACCATACAACAAAAATTGCTGGAACTGAAACTTCCTGCCTTCAAGGGGAACACACATTCTTTCACTGGAAAGCATTCAGAAATACTAACTCACTTTTCTTAAGAGCTAGAAGAAGTGGCAAAAATATTGACAAATTGTTCATTTCTGTTGATAATTATGTTATATTTTCATATGATCAGTTTTAACAATTGGCTTAAACTCTGGTGTCATTCAAAGGGGATCCAATGTCTGTCTGCCTGATATGACATGCTGGACAAGCCACGCTGCTTCGCAAGGGATGGCTTGCACTTGTCACCCCTGGGATTCCGGATTTTGGCAAAGGATCTTGCCACCCCCATAGTGCCTTTTTTAGGCAAGGCTCAAATTCTAAACCTACCACCCTAGAACAAAACAAAGAAAAAAAACTAAGGGTAATGCTGCTCAATGCCAGGAGTCTCAACCTCAAGATGCACTTTTCGAGGCCCTTCTCAGTATGGAGAACATCGATGTCTGTGCTGTGACAGAAACCTGGTTCAAGGCTCCTGAGAGCACCCCAGCACTATCAGGTTTTACCTCATATCATGCGTTCCGCCACAAAACCGGACAATACCAAGAAAGGAGGAGGGTATCCATATTCATCAAGGACACCCACACCTCAAGATTGGTGGCATCGCACGATGCATCGGAAACCATCCAGGTGCAATTAACCATAGGCAAGACTGCTATGCAAATTGTAGCATGTTACAGGCCACCTCGCAAACTCAGGAACCTCACATGGCCTTCCTGAAAACACTGGAGGGATAAATGTATCTCAAACACCATCATACTAGGTGACTTCAACTACCCTAATATAGACTGGGAACACTACTCAAGCCCAAACACTCTAGCCCAAAAGTTCCTGGAATTCATAAACTCAAATGCCATGGAACAACTAGTCACCATCCCACAAGAGGAGAGAACATACTTGATCTCATCATCATGAACATGGGAGCACAATGTTCAACGCCAGAAGTATACCCTCACTGGTGAGATCTGATCACAAACTAATCTCGCTGGAGGTCCTCATCCGCCCCACCGAAATGAAAAGACCACAGTAAAGAACTTCTCGAAGCCGACTTCACACTTCTAAAGACTAGTGTGGTCTCCTTTAAGGCCCCTGAGCCAGAGGTTAACATTACTCAAACCGCTGAATCACTTACAAATGCCTTCTACCAGCAGCTGCAGGCTGCATGGATCAGGCAATCCCAAGCAAAACAAAGACTCTTTGTACCAAAGGCAAGCGTCCAGTCTGGTGGACCCCAGCCATAAACAAACTCTACAATAAAAGGAGAAAGCTACTACAAGATAGAGCAAAATCCTTAAAAGGTAAGACACCGCTGATCACTATAAGTAAAAGCTAAGAGCTCTCATAAAATCATCCAAAGCTAATTTTGAGAAAAAAATAGCTAAGGACTCTAAAGACAACCATAAAGCATTCTTTAGCTATGTCAGAAACCTATGAGGAAACTCCCAGATATGCTCAGAATTAGTTCAAAATGATGTGAAGATTACTGATCCTACAGACATTGCCAACATACTGGCTGACAGGTTCAGTGCAAACTTCTCCCACCCTCCCGCCTAAAGAAGAGATATCTATACCAAATGATTGTAGCCCCCAAACATCTCCAACGCTCAGGTGAGAACTGCTCTCTCCAAGGCAAAGAACACAGCATCCATGGGACCTGATGGTGTCCCCGGCTGTGTGCTCCATGAACTCAATGAGCAGTTAGGACAGCTGTTTAATCTTAGTCTCACCTCCGGATACATACCCAGGGAGTGGCGCTGGCGACTGTGGTCCCACTCCACAAAGGCGGTGCCTCCACCGACCCTGGAAATTACCGTCCCATTAGCTTGACAAGCCTGATCTGCAAAGCCATGGAAAGGATCATAATGGATCTCATAAATAAAGACATAGGGAATTTGCAGACTTTGGATCCAACCCAGTTTGGCTTTGTCAAAGGCAGATCATGCCTTTTAAACTTGGTTGACTTTTTTGAAACAGTCACCAAGGCAATTGACGAGGGAAAGGCAGTCCATACAGCCTACCTAGACCTGGCGAAGGCTTTCGATACAATACCCCATTCGGGTATCATTGAAAAACTCATCAACTTAAATGTAAACCCATACATTACAAGATGGGTTGCAAACTGGCTGAGTGACAGAACCCACAGGGTCAGAGTTGCTGGCGCCATGTCAGACTCTAAGCCTGTCACAAGTGGTGTCCCACAGTGCTCAGTCCTGGGCCCGCTCTTGTTTGGCATCTACTTTTCTGAAGTACAAGCAAACACAGGAGGG
Source organism: Protopterus annectens (assembly GCF_019279795.1). Taxonomy (NCBI): domain Eukaryota; kingdom Metazoa; phylum Chordata; order Ceratodontiformes; family Protopteridae; genus Protopterus; species Protopterus annectens. The sequence goes on from NC_056733.1 coordinate 161,938,527, forward strand.
TTATGGCTGACAAAGTTCGCAGATGACTGCACACTGGGCCCCGTATTTGAGAACACATCCGACACAGATATCCTTCAGAAGGGTCTCACAGAAATGGATAACTGGTGCCAGAGCCATGGCCTCAAGTTAAATGCCAAGAAATGCATAGTCATACCCTTCGGGAAAAATAAGGTTAACCCTAGCTACCATATAGGTGGCAATCCCTGAACACAGAAGAAGTTATTAGGGAGCTGGGACCCCAGGTTGGCAGTAGCCTTTCATTCGACACTCATATTGCTAAAGTAGTTAGGAAGACCTTCTACATTGCCCACCTTATCATGAAGGGATTCACATCTAGATCAAGGGAAGTCATAGTCTCCCTATACTCATCACTCATCAGACCAATGATCAGTACAATGCCCCATTTGGAATGTATCTGACCCGACACTTGCAGCAGCTGGAGAGGCCACAAAGTTCCTCACCAAAAGGATAAAGGGTCTCAAAATCTGTCTTATGCTGCGACTGAAAGAACTCCAGTTATATTCAGTTGCGTGCTTACTCAGAGGTGACCTATGCCTGACATACAAGGCCATGTCAAACCCAGATTTGATGAATATGCTTCATCTCAAAAATCTAGATCCCTCAGAGCGACAAGGCGGGGTGACTTAAACCTCGACACGCTTATTAATAGGGCGTGCTGGAGGGATAGATTCATCACCCAAAGACTCCCTATGCTGTGGAACAAAATCCCGGTTTATGTGAGGCAGAGCACCTCGCTGGCCTTGTTCAAGAGGAATCTTGACCAATGGATGGGAGATCGCAGATACACCCCAGGGGTTACCTCAGTGTCACTGCTCGACAGAGGCACAGCTAAATAATGGGCATAGTTTCTCCAAACTAAGGGGTGGTGTAAGCCACAAAACTATGGCTAGGCTTATAAATGCCCTCGGGCAGATAGCCTAGTATGAACCTATGAACCTATGAACCTATATATTTCTGTTGAATAATTAAGAAAAATGTGAGAATGTTGCTGATTAATAGGCAATTAAAGAATTGTTTTGCCCAGTGGACTGTTTTTCACACAAGATGTCTTTCAGTATAAGGGAGTTGGCTTAACCTAAGGCTTTCTTGTATCAAAACGTAGACAAATGCAGGTATGTTCAAATATATGACACATAACATTTGTTTGCAGCATTTCTAATGTTAGTCTAGTAAACAAAAGGTTAACAAACATATACAGGAACTTGTCTGATATGCTGACAGCAAGGCACAGTATAACCTTGTAGCAGCTCATTGTTTACATTCCCCCGGATTCTGTAAGCCTTGCATGGAGTGCAGGATTAGTGCAGGAGCTCTAGTAGACAATATGTCTGCCGTGTGATCCAGGAATAGCCTGCAAGGGTGTGCACGAGCGCTGCTGCATTAGTCCTGCATGGACTCAGCCCCTGTATGCAAATTACCCCATTTGCAGGAGAAATCCATGCAAATGAGGTGAATTTGTGAGTCAGAAAGCTGGAAACTGGCTGTGCAGGACTAGTGTAATCTACAGAAATGTACACAGTTAGTAATCAAGTACATTTCTGCAAATTCCAAAACGGAGCCGTGACAACTCCAAATAAAGGCTGCATATCAGTCAGAAAGCATGCCAATGGCTCAGTATAAGGCCATTGGCATTCAAAACAGCTTAAAAAAAAAAAAAAATCAACTTTAATTTTTTTTTTAGCCGATCTGGGCTGTTTAAGCGTAGGGCAGCGGCACACAAATGGGATCCTGGGGGGGTAAGAAAATAAACCTAAAATAAGCATTCTAACTAAAATGACTATTCCGCCAATAAAGTCAATGGCAGACAGGAGACAACATGGCCAATTAGTAGTGGTTGCTAAGGGGGAGGCTCAGTGTGAAACATGTAACTATGCATTAGCAAGCAATCCTATGCAAATGAGGGGAATGATAGTGAATCCCAGTTTACCCTAGCATGCTAGTCGGGTCCCAACAGTGTAAGAGCAGGAATAGCTTTGTGCAAGCCTAGGAGTTAGGTGACATCATGGGGGGGGGTGTCAGGCATACTGTAAGCGGATTGGAGCCCTGTGGCTCAGGTTTGCTCCTAGCTAAGCACAGCTGAGCAAGGGGGGGTGCATCTGAGTCTGCCTAACTGGGGGTGTGTGCCACGAACCAGGTTTTAAAGAAAAATAAAAAAGCTAAACCAGGAAATAGCAGCTCTGTGAAAATTTGACAACTGTGTTTCCGTGGTGCACCCCTGGGCTTAAACAGGAAGGCAATGGGAAGGGAAAACAGCAGTAGGAAAGTAATCAAGGAGAACTAGCATAGCTGGCAGGTGAAAATGTATCAGAATCAGCCAATTACATGGGCAGCAGCCCAGCCCAGAACACTACTATAAATTATGCAAACACCTTTCCCTCTGGTTTTTCCCATACTCTACACCACTGGTGTATACAAGCGGGGAAATTTTAACAAACAAAACTACAAAATGATAGGGGCTGCAGCAAGCAACATACAACAACATGTGCAAAAGGCTGAGGGTGGTGAGGATTTCAATGCTGCCATCAACCTACAGTGGGGAGATGGAGAAAAGTGTACAGACCCAGGGTAACCTACCAGGGGCTACATGAGCTGGAGATAGTGGAGCACTATAGGGTGGACATGGACCTCCTACAGCAAATTGTTGAGCTGTGCCTGCCACGCCTGACACACCGAACTGACCGAGGGGAACCCATCCCAGTGGATACCAAAGTATGTGTAGGCCTAGGAATACTAGCCACAGGTACCTCCCAAAGCTCAACTGGGGATATCATGGGGATCTCACAGGCATCAGCATCGAGAGTATTAAATCAGTTCTTGGATGCCATGTCAGCACATGCCAGTGAGCACATATATTTCCTCAACACTGAGGAGGTGTTGGCCAGCAATATGCATCTCTTCCACCAAATAACAGAATACCCTGAGGTAGTGGGTGCTATAGACTCTGCACACACATATGCATCAAAGCACCGCCCGGTGATCAGGGTAGGGACTACATTAACCGCAGGGGCCTCCAATCTATCAACTTCCAGGTCGAATGCGATCCCCAGGGCATTGTGTGTGTTGGCTGCCCTGGAAGCTATCACGATTCCAACATCTGGCATCTGACACAGCTGTACCAGAGGTTTGCCAGTGGGGACATCCCCTACGGTCACATAGTGGGGGATGCTGGTGACACACTGGAGGCGTGGCTGATGACACCCATCAGAAATGCACACGCACCTGAACAAGAACACCATAATGAGGCACACGCACAGACAAGACTTATAATACAGCATGTATTTGGGATGCTCAAGTCACGGTTCCAGTGCCTGGACACATCCAATGGAGCCTTGCAGTACTCACCAGCTACATGTACTCAAATTGCTATGGTATGTGCCATGCTACACAATTTGATCCTGTGGAAACAGCTGCAGCAGGAACAGCATGGGGCAGGGCCACATAGCCCCCCACTAATGCCAAGGCCTACACAGGTGCAGAGTGACTTGGAGGAGGAACAACCTGAGCCTGCCCCAGTAGGCAGATGGAGGTGTGCCCAGTATGCCCTGGCCTTCGCAAAGAGGCAACACATAGCACATACACTGACACAGTAGGGACCCAGGGAATGACACCTCTGTCTGACTCACACATACAGTAAAAGGGATGGCAAACATGACACTACCTGTGCTCAACCATGTATAGGAAGTGTACTATGTGCATCCGACATAGGCAGCCCTCCAACACCATCCTCAATCCTGGCACACCCACAAGGTAAGTCAATCAACCTAACAATTGCCAAATGCAGTAGAATGTGTCATTACCTGTATTTATGGTATGGATGTGAGCATGCAAGGGAAATGGATGGATGAATGTTATGGCAGCAGATAGTAGAAACCCATAGTGGCACTATGACATCTGTAATGCATACTGGAGTCACCATAGTAGCCAGTACTGCACAGGGTGACAAAATCCACTGCAGGAAATGTGCTGGGCAACATGTGTGTCCATATGACTCACACATGCCAGTCAGGGAGGTTCACATACCCAACAACAATCTCAGCCAGCAGGACAGGTGTAGACAAACCCAAACAGAGCCTGTGCTATGGCCTCTGAATGATACCTATAGGTAACCTCCTCCCCAGGCCTACACAGACAGACTACAGCAGGCCAGGCAGTGGGATGTTAGATCTGAAAGGTAGGAAGTCAGACACTACTATATAGGGCAACCAAAGCTAAGACCTGCAGTACACTGATATGCCTCTAGTCAGTATGATAGGTTAGACTACAGAATGAAATGGAATACCTGACATATCAGTACAGTCATAGCAAATGTGCACAAGTGCCAGGTGTGCCCCCCATCCTATGTAGACATGTAGAAACAGTAAGGTGTGCCCCTCCAATCATGAGTAGAAATGTAGAAAAATTCAGGTGTGCCTCCCCATCCTGTGTAGAAATGTAGTAACGGTCGAGTGTGCCTTCCCCAATCCTGTGTAGAAATGTAAAAACAGTCAGGTGTGTCCCCCCACAACCCTAGGTAGAAATGTGGTAACAGTCAGATGTGCCCTCCCACTCCCATGTAGACATGTAGAAACACTCAGGTGTGCCCCTACCCCAAATCCAGCATAGAAATATAGTAGCAGTCAGGTGTGCACCCCCAATCCAATGTAGAAATGTAGAAACAGTCAGGTGCCCCCCCCTACAATCCTATGCAAAAATGTAGCAACAGTCAGGTGTGCCCCCCAACGCCTATGTAGACATGTGGAAACAGACAGGTTTGCCCCTTCCCCCAATACAGTGTAGACATGTAGTGATACGCAGGTGTGCCCCCCCCAATCCTGTGTAGAAATGTAGTAACATGTATGAGTAAGTATAACATGAGTGAAGCACAGATGCCCGGAGCTGGACAAGGTCGCAGAATAGGTTGTAGCATTTGCACAATATGCAGGTCTGTGTTTCATAATGTGTGAGAGTGGTCAGTATGTATGCATGTTGAGGTAAGACCTGGTGGCCATTGCCCACTACTGCTGATGACAGGGACAAGCCCTCACTACTGCAGTGCCAAAGACAATCCCCACCAGTATAACACATGCTAGCAGTAAGCCATTGTAAATGTATGGTGGTAATTTATGTTCCCATCTGAAAGACTGACATGGCATGGAAGTTGGGCTAGATATACAAGCAGTACACAGGGGAAAGTACCCCAGACATACATCATATATTGTGTCACTGTGGACCTGTAGTAGGGATTATCGGTGATGTCTGCCTGAACACCTGCAGATCTCAAAGGAGGTAGGACTGATGTATTGGGCTTCAGCTGATGTACCTGCACATGCCAGCATAACTGGAATGCCCTATGCATATCTGTGTGTCAGATGCAAGTAGTGTCCATAGCACACATGCACCCAGGAATACAAACACCACCCACAGGCATCTTTCTGGTAATATCCCTGCTGTGGGAAATGGGTACAGTAAGACCCTACCTGTATATGACAATAGTGGAAGACTGCAGCATACAGTGCTGGTGTCCCATCCAGGTGTGTCCCTCTCTGTAGCTAGCACCCTTCCAGCATCCACAACACCTGATCAAGACTGATAGAAGGTATTGGCATGAACACCTATCACACCTACCCTGTCATCCCAGGGGAATATACTGTACGGTGGTCTGGGACTGTAGGACTGATAGAATGCAATGGCCTGCCACATCTGGCCTGCAGCAACACCTAATGCCCCACAGGCATCTGCCAAAGGCCTGTATCTCACATGTACTGCCAATGCATGTTATATCATGGACACCCAAATAACAGCATAACACACTTCACATAAGCCATATGCAAGTCCAAGTGGACAAACCACAGTAACATGTCCACAGTGTACCACTGCATGAACTGTGGACGAACACTAACACACACCTATGATGGGGCGATACCCTTAGGGAAAGTATCAGAAAATGTATGCATAATGTATAGAAGAGGTTAGAATAACAGAGGGGGGGTGGGAGCATGGGTAGCATGGAATGTGCAGGGTCTGACACCAAGCTGTGTGCACACACTATACCTGGGTGCAAACACATAAATGGGTGACTACACACCTGCCCATACACCACAATAGGGTAAATGTCCTGAACCATGGCCCCAGACTCTGGCTAACCTGTGCAAATCTGTACAGCTGTGAGACATTGCCACAGCAAAATAAGGCCATACAATCATGTTGATGGGTGGATAAGTATGGGATCCTCTGCCAGCACTGTACCAAGGTGCTGAACTGGATACACAAACCCAGCACCAAGTGTCTGCAGCTCCCCCTCCAGAATGGCATAACTTACCATGAATGCGTAGGCATCTACGCACAATCTTGGACACAGCTGCAGTCACCCTTGTCCTCCAAGTCATCACTGTGAGCAAGAATGTCCACCTGACAGTACATGAGGACAGAAAACATCATTGTGTATAACAGTACACATGTCTGAATATGTCTGCTAACAGCAGTACCATGCAGTTAAAACATCACAGACACAATCACCTACAGTACACACTATCCCCTGCACAGTTTATTCACATATTGCCAAATGATCAACGGATACCCTGCAGAAACAGTATGCTACCTGTAGGTGTACAACACAAAGGTCTGCACTGCAGTACAAACTACCTGGAATTGATCCACACATGCAATACAGAGGAGCGTACTGGGTATGCTCACACACTTTGAGAAATGAAGGCAATGTCAATCAACAACATACTGAAAGGTCATACTGGGCATGCTCACACACTTAAACAAATGAAGGCCATTTCTGCAAACAACAGTGGACCAGCCATATCTGGCAGTTGTAGATGTTAGTGCAGATACTCCTCAGTATGCACCACTCATGCTTTGCACACACACACTGGATAGGAATACAGGCATATATCCAAGGATAACACATTATAATAAGCCAAAAGTTGACGTACATAGATTTGTGGAAGTGAGTGACTGTCACAAAGGGCCATCCATTATGAGACCTAGAAATGTCCCACCCAGCACACAGCCAAATGGCTACAACCACATGAAGTTCAGATGTCTCTCACTGTAGACCTTAGCCACTGGTATCTGTCAGCATTATGGACTATGTGGTGCATGCGCTAGCTGTGCAACATGACAGTACAATGAAGTAGTCATCTAGCAGCTGTATACACGTACCTGTGGAATATAACCCTGCATGTGCCCGCATGTGGTGTGTCAACCTCTAGATGAATGGGTTATGGCCACGCAAACACTACACTGCCTTCCCCATAGCCCTACTATGACAAGCCTTCTGAGGTCATCCACTTTGAAATACACCCTTGTGAAAGGTGTAGGCCAGTAATCTCTGTGGCGCTTCCTATAACTGCATACTGCTGATGTCATACACTGTGAAATACACCATTCAGAAAGTTGCAGCCCACTAATCTCCGTGTCACATCCTATAACTGTGTATTGCTGTAGCGTAACAAACTAGTTAAGTAGGAGTTATAATTCCAGCCATGGCAACTGTGTGTGTTTGTGTGTGTGTGTGTGTGTGTGTGTGTGTGTGTCTGTGTAGAGAGCAACGCTTTTTAGGCTAGTCACACTCGCTACAATTCAAATGCCCTACTTTGGCAAGGCTGTTGATGTCATACACTGTGAAATATACCTTTTGGAAAGGTGCAGTCCAGTAATCACCATGGCATGTCCTATAAATGCATACTGCTGTAATGTGATAAACTAGTTAGGTAGGAGCTCTAATCCCAGACATGGCAACTGTGTGTGTGCTTGTGTGTGTCTCTGTCTGTGTAGAAAGTAATGCTTTTTAGGCTAGTCACACTCACTACAATTCAAATTCCCTACTTTGGCAAGGCTGCTGATGTCATACACTGTGAAATACACCTTTCAGAAAGTTGTAGCCCAGTAATTTCCATGGCACATCCTATGAATGCGTACTGCTGTAGTGTGATAAATTAGTTAGGTAGGAGTTCTAATCTCAGACATGGCAACTGTGTATGTGTCTCTGTCTGTGTAGAGAGCAATGCTTTTTAAGCTAGTTACACTCATTACAATTCAAATGCCCTACTTTGGCAAGGCTGCTGATGTCATACACTGTGAAATACACCTTTCAGAAAGTTGTAGGCCAGTAATCTCTGTGGTGCATCCTACAACTGCATACTGCTGTAGTGTGATAAACTAGTTAGGTAGGCCTGTTGCCAAGGTATACCCATAACCTAGCCTTGTATAGCGCTCTGCCACAGTTGACCACTACACACCCATGAAGCAAAGCACCCATGCATGTCAGTACTGGCACTGTGTGTGAGTATGTGTGTGTGTGTGTGTGTGTGTGTGTGTGTGTGTGTGTGTGTGTGTGTGTGTGTGTGTGTGTGTGTGTGTTGTATGATGTGTATGATCACATTCACACTCACTACAACCTCCATTGGCACACTGAAGCATGCTGTGCAATGTCAGACACCTCCACATACCCTTTGCCCATATAACCTCAGTATGACCCCTGTGGTGCATGTGATACCTGCACAGTAATGTGTTGTGGCAATCACACTAGTGATATGTTGTATTCCTGGCCCTACCACATGTGTCAATGTGTGTTTGTGTCCCTGTGAGAGTAAGGCTGTGTTGCTGATGATGTCTCTCACCATCACATATACATTTTGAGGGCTTCTCAACATGTAACCAATGTGGTGCATCCAATAACTGCATAGAAATGTGATAGCACTACATAGTCATCAGGGGTTTGATACCTTGTGCTGGTAGGTGTGTGACACAAACATGCTTAAGGTTTACTCTCCCACCCCTCCCTGACTTTTCTTTGCCTCTGTTTGCCTCTCTCACTCCCACTCTGGTGGATGTGGAGACCTACACCTGCATTGCTTAGGCAGCAGCATGTGTATTTCAAGTGATGCTCATGATCAGCTGATGGCCTCTGCACGAATTGCAGCCCTCCCCTAGCGATTGCATGTGGAACAGCTGTGGTAACATTCCCATAGCCAATTGCATGGAAACACACTCCAACATCTAGGAACATTATGTTGGTGTTGGGCCTTTTCATTCACTGTGAGCAGGAACTCATTTTGTTGTTTGGCAAACAGTATCTTAGATGGATTGGGGATTTGCCTCTAACAACATACACTGTGGAAACAGAGCAACACACAGGAGGGGGATGGGCCTGACCTGACTACAGACTGTAAGTGCTGCTATACTGCATTTGGAGTAATGGTAGTTTAACAGGGTGTGTGTGTGAATATGGCTGTCCTACATGTTTTAATATCTGCCATGTCAGTGCTATGTTTATGAGGAAACCCCATCTGTAGGGGCATCTGCAGACTGGGCAGTGTGTGGTGCCTTTTGTTTCATGTGTTACCCACAGAGCACCTATCTCTGAACTGCAGAAGGTAACATCAGATAGAATGTGAGGCTTGAAGTCTGTAGATGGTGACAGCTGTGAGAGTAACTGACTTCATATCCCTCATAGGGCATATGTTGCAGCAAACCCTGTTACAACAGTAAATGTATGAGGTTATCACAGCAACATGTCAATATTGGCCCTGTGTATGTACTTCCAGTCACAGCTCTGTCAACCTTTGTACATATGTCATGCAGTAAGAGGTGCATATGTACTGTACACCATAATTAGAGACATCATATCTGATAACAAGCCAGTGAGATATCAGACTGCTGCACATGTTATGTATAGTTGGGGTTATATTTGAAGACCTAACCTGGACATCCTGTGGTTGTATGTACAGTACTGAGGTTTGTGTATTTAAGGTAAATGGCAACAGTGTGTGTATTGTAAATATGTACTTTGGCCGGTGTACAGAATGTGGTAGATGTCATTGTTCTTAGTCCCATTCTATCTGATGTTACATGCTGCTCCACGGTATGTTACCCTATCGGCTTACATGTTTGTAGGGCCATACACACACATATCGCATACCACAGACAGGCATCGGACCACACTGTGTAGTGGCCTAGTATATGTAGGGTTAGTGTGCGAGTGGCACATATGAGGATGGTGTTTAACAGATAGTCTATATACTGCAATATTACGCTAGCTTACCATATATGGCTGTGGCTGTGTTCACATTGGTTGTGGTTATGCACTTTCACACTGATGCATCATACTCTGTTATGTGACATGCCTGTAGAGCCTGCTATATATGCAGGCATATGTGCATTCCCCAATAGGAAATGTAGGCCAATGTTCAGCCATTCTGCCTATAGCCTGCACGGTGCTTTGTTACATGCCTAGCAGTTTAGGGTACTTACCCAGTTAGATGTCATGTCCAGATACTTGCCAGATATACTGCTGCCGGGCCTCCCTTAACAGTCTTGTATGTCATACAGAGCAGTGGGATGCTGTACAAATGTATATCTAGTGGGTAGTATGTGGCCATGGCACCTCTGTACCAGCGGTTATTATGTGTCAGGACAGACAGGGGTGTGTGAATGCATAACCTATGGGGGCAAATGTCAGTTGTTATGTGTTATACCCATCTACATGGCTGCTAACATCCACATTGTCAGGCTTGGTCCACATGTTTTGCACTAAGGGGTTCTGTGTATACCTCTGCACTGGCCAGAATGTGTCAGAATGTCCACATATATTGGCCAATATCTCTGCTGTAGTCCACTGGAGCATTACGTGCTAGCAGCGGTACTGTACTATGATGTCCTTAGGATGTCTGTCAGTAGCCAATGGCACACATGTTAAAAGCAGATGTGACCTCCCACACACACCATGTTTGTGAAGACAATCCCTATTACAGTAGCAATAGTCTACAAATATACCTGCTATAAACACCTGACATCCCCTTGCACTACGAAGGTGGGACTATAGGGGCTGAGGTAGGGCTACACTCCATGTTCAGGACATATGGTGAAAATATATGTACATGTAATTATCCAGATATCCATATCTATCTATCTATCTATCTATCTATATATATATATATATATATATATATATATATATATATATATATATATATATATATATATATATATATATATATATATATATATATATATATATATATAAATATATATGCACACATATACATATCGACATATATAGATGGATATGTATATGTACATATATACATATAAACACCCAGATATATACATATACAGAGCAATATATGTCTACACATATACAGACAAAGATACATATGCACATATACGTATGGATATTTACATATATATTGACAGTAGTAGATATATCAGAATAGATATGCATGCACATATAGTTATAGATATCTACATATATACCAACATAATTAGGCATACCTGTTCACATAGGATGTGCATACATATATAGCTATATAGACATATATCTATATATATACATATGCGCATATCTATATATACATATATCTATATACACATATATGTATATGTATATCTATATATATATATATATATATATATATATATATATATATATATATATATATATATATATATATTATTTTATATATATATATATATATATATATATATATATATATATATATATATATATATATATATATATATATATATATATATATATATATATATATATATATATATATATATATACATATTGAAGAGATGTACACATGGCCATATATATGTAGCACTATACAGATGTGTATACAGACATGTGTATGTACATGTAGACATATATAGACCTGTTATATGTATGCAACCATATTCCTGTCATGAGTAAACCTCACAGTTGTGCATACCCTCTGAGATGTATCTCACTGTATGTATATGCTATGTTCACATTATGATAAAATAGCATATGTGATGGAACAGTCATATTAATAACAAGGACTACACAATTTAGGAACTAAAGGCAATTGTTCAATACTACTCAGTATGTGTAGTGACAGCTATATTGGTAAATTAACAGCTGTTTTCACAGTGGTCATGGTGCAGTGGTTAAGTGTTGTGACTTCACTGTACAGGGTCCTGGGTTCAAGACCTGCAATGGCTGTTCATTTTGTTGCTGGGCAGAACACGGGCTGTTGGATACAGAGTGGTTAAGGCAGTTTTGAGCTGCTTTAAGCAGGTTTGCATGGTTTTGCACAGTTTTGCGTGAAGCTAAGCAGTGCTGAGCTATGGGTAAACGTATGGCTGCTTGCACAGTGCAGACATCACTTACCAGTGTGCAGATCAGCTTAGATGTTATATTGCAGCAATGTTTATACTTGCTAAGCATGGCTTAGCCCTGGTAACCAGGACACACCACCCAGTCTGATAATCTGTCATAAGTGTATGTAATGCCATGTACAATACATGCATCTATGTGCTGTCATTACAGTAGCAAGGGGTGTGAGTGCCTTATGTGGGACACAGACATATATGAGGCCTGTACAGCACTGTTATCTGTATGAATGTGCTGCATGCAGGCGTAGTAGCCCAGGGTACGTGCTGTCACACTGGCATGTAGTGTATCATGGCAGTACTACTGTTGACAGTGCTAACTCAGGCAAGATCAGAGTGCTAAATGTAGTACTGACAACAGGCACACCTGTGGGCATAGCTGGACACTGAGGCTTCCCTGTTGTATCCCTGGTGTGTGAGCTGTGTCACAGTATATACCCCTTACTGGGTATTATTCCATCATGTGGAATGTAACTGTAGACTACCGTCTGTACAGCACATGTTAGTGAGGGCATACAACATGTAGTTATGGCATACATATTGTTGTCAGAAGTCTGTCTGTCAACACACTCATGCTACTGCATAGCTACTTGCCAAGCTGATGATTGTCAGTCCCTGTACAGATGTGCAGATTGCAGATATCCAGCTGGGATATGTACAGGCAACTTAAGCTTGATTGACACTGACATGTCTGCCCAGCTGTGTAAGAAGTGGCATATATAGGAGATGTCACCTTGTATTCACCATATGCCATGGGTACCTCCACTACACTACCACAGCCAACTGAACATGCTTGGGTACAGGTCACCATCATAGACACTAACCATATGTTGTAATGCATGTTGCATACATGTCAACTTGATCACCTCAGTGGCCATGTGCAAGAGGCACTTGGAGGATTGTCTGATGTATGTCATTCTCTCCCTGAGGATCATGACAGTAGTGTCTGTAAATTTGCCTGCTGCCACCTGGCAGGTGGCAGGATACCACTGTACACACAACCCCTACACAATCCATCTCCCCTTGGACAATAGCTAGGTACACAACTATGACCACCTGCAGCTATGCACCCCTGTACTGACACATGTGTATGTGTGGTTTACTGAGTATAGCAATGTCTGTGTGTTAGCACACCTGTACTTGGGAATTCCCTGAGGGCCTTCATAACCAATGCCACACCCATTGCCATAGTCAGTTGTGGCTGCTGCTGTATGGGACATTACATGTACTCTGTTAAGCACCCCCCCATACCAGCTACTTGAGCCCTGCAGTACCAGCACAACAGTGTTTTAAAAATGGGTCGATAGGCATGGGATACCCATTGTGTTCTGGCATGTGTGTGTAGTTGTGGATGTCCGTATATCTGTAGGGTACAGCATTCCAAGGCCACTTACTCCTATTATAATACCCATTGGTGCCACACAGTAGTACAGATAGTATTGTTGCTGCCCATAGGTGAGGCATGACAATGCAGCACCCTACTATGCGTGTGACATGTGCATGAGATGCATACCCCTGTAGTACCACTGTTGGGGTATACTATGGGTTGTATCGCTGTCACAGCCAATGTGTGATGGTGGGTATGGCAGAGTGTCATCATGGGTTTCAGGGAGTATAATATCCACTGGAGGATGTGGGTGCTGTGTACACTGTCATTACACCAAGGTACACCCGGTATATGTCCCATGTACCACGTTATGGTTACCACTGTCACCATCCACCATACAGGTAACTGTTACCACAATCCAAGCTAGTTATGCATGTGATGTGTGCAGCCTACCTGTAACACATTGGACACACGCTCAAGTTAGTTAGCAGAGATAGGCCCTGGTATCTTGGATGTGTGTCTGGCTATGTGTCTGTTAATGTGTATATGACGGTATGTCACACTACATATTGTCCAAATACACCCATTACATCCCCCATTAGCATATTGTACATGTCTGGGGATGTTCTGCATGTAACATGTAACCTGGGACACACCTCACCCTAAATGCTGTGTGGTGTGTGCAGTATAAGCCACACACTTTGGTATCACTACATAGCTAGGTAGGGGTCTAGTCCCAGTGTTGCCAAGTATCAGTGTGCATGTATGTGGATTGGTCTACATCAGGTTGCAGGGTATACATGTCTCAGCAGGTCACCTGTCCATGTGTCACAGGCAATAACCATTGTAGTAACCTGTGACATGTGTTCAACTGTACCCCAGATATGTCACAGCCATGGTGTCACCACAGTGACATAACCTGTTGTGAAATATCAATGCAGACCATTGTTGTGTTGACACATGTACACCTACTACACAGATGGATAACATTATAGGGACTACAATCAACCAGTGTTACTAACAGCTATAATGCATCATTGCTGGATGGCTACACTACTTGCCATGTATGCATTACCCTTTACTCCTTACAACATGTTACACTGCAGTACTGTGGTACACTGTAGTACAGCCACCATGTGGATCAGAAACATATCAGCCTGTCCCTGCATTGATGGTATGGATGACAGGGGTGTGGCACAGGTATCATCATATGCACAGGGCATCCTTGTGCTTACACATGTACATCTATAACACAAATAGATAACAATATATAGACCACAACCAAAAAGTGTTACTAACAGCTATGAAGCATCATTCTTGGATGGCTACACTACCTGTCATATATGCATTACACTCTACTCCCTACATGTTACACTGGAGTACTGTGGTACACTGTAGTACAGTCACTGTGTGCATCAGAACCATATCAGCATGCCCCTGCATTGATGGTATGGATGACAGGGATGTGGCATAGGTATCATCATATGCACAGGGCATCTTTGTGCTGACACATGTACACCTACAACACAAATGGATAAAAATATAGAGACCACAACCAACCAGTGTTACTAGCAGCCATGAGTCATCATTGCTGGATGGCTACACTACCTGTAATATATGCATTACACTCTACTCCCTACAACATGTTATACTGGAGTACTGTGGTACACTGTAGTACAGTCACTGTGTGCATCAGAACCATATCAGCCTTTCCCTGCATTGATCGTATGGATGACAGGGATGTGGCACAGATATTCTCATATGCACAGGGTGAGATGTTGGTTTGCCAGAGGCCAAGGGTGGGCCATACATTTGACACCATGTGTTTGGGTAAGGGGTATACTGTGGAGAGCTGGGCGAGGTGATGTGGTGTGTGTAGGTATGGGGTTGCCCTAGGTGTTTTTTCATAGTGTGTGGGTATGCATGCACACAGTTCTACCATGTGGCTGCCCTACACAGGTGTTTATGGACAGCTGCAAAGCATACCTGGCCGGGTGTGCAGTTCACTGCTTCTGGCCATGGACAACTGGACTGTGCCTGCCAGGGGTTCCATGGGCATGTCCAGGTACAGGCCTCAATGTGCTACTCTCACCTGCTGATGACAAATGTCTGCTGGTACCAGGTCCCTCCTGGGACTGGCCAGGACCATGTGCACATGGCCTGCTGTGGTGTGGTGTGGAGAGCACACCCCCAGCACTGCTGGGGCTGCTACTGCCACTACAGGAGCCCCTTGGTGTCTTAGCACATCCACGTTGATTGCCAGCTGTTGGTGTTGCTAGCCCACATCTACGCAGGCATCGCTGCATCCCCTCCACACGTTAAAGCACGGACACACCATGGCCGATGAGGGCCATCATCTCACCATGCCGTCTATCCATGATCTTGGTATAAGCATGGATGGCACCCGACAGATCACAGAGGTTGCCGCTTACAGATGCGAGAACAGCTCTCTGCAGCCTCAGGCCCCGTCTGTTGTAACATTCCATACGTGCCTGCGCCACCATGACAGCCTGAAACATGCACCTGCTGGTACCAGCTGTGTCACTTATGTCAGAAGCATGATGTCCAGCGGCCCTACCATGAGCACCCTGGGACATCCACCTATGTGGTGCCCTGCCAGACATCTGGCTATGCCTGCTGTGACTGGACACTGTAGGCATGGTTACCACACTTTCCTGTGCACTGCCACCAAAACTCAGCTATCCCTCTGCTATGGCCACTGGTAATGAGGTATGTGTAGGCACTGAAACTGGTGTGCGAGGTTGGGGTGGCTAAAAGGGGGATGTCAAATGTTGGTGCAGTGTCGGACCCTGACAACCCCACCTGTGCCTCAACAGTACTATCATCATCTTTGGTGTCTGTATGGCCACTAACATCAGATTGCATGCAGGAGGGACCCTGACCCACCTCGCCACCTGTGGGGGAAACAATAAACACACTTTAAAACCTGTACAGCATTGCCTAACAGTACACACACACACACACACACACACACACACACACACACACACACACACACACACACACACACACACACACACACACACAATACCTACCTGTCCATGGCTGTACAATCAGTCCCATGTATATGCCCATGTGGTACCCCATCCTGCATCACACTTGTTAACATACACATGATACCATTCCTTAAAATATCAGTCCTCTAAATGCTTACACAAGTGGGCACACCACAAGATCTGTTACTACATTACCTGCCTGACCTGTGTGTAGTGATTTTACATGGCGTCACTGATGTCATTCAGTATCCACCCTCTGCATGTTCAGGCATCATGAGCATGGCCTCTATATGTGTGGGCTACTATGTTCTATACATAATATCACACACTGGTGTGGCATGTGTATGTAATGCTCAGTACATGCCAGATATGCTGCTCATTCAGCCTATCATGTGACAACTGTAATATATGAAGACACTCCTTGGTGTTGACTAGTACTTCCCCAAATCATCTCCAGTGCTGCATACGTGGGTTGTAGGTGACCTCCCTGCTGAATGCGATATTAAGGGTGTACCTGGTGTCTACCTTCCCTCTCGATGCCTGTTCCATGCTACAGACCATATTATACTATCAGCTGTCCTGTGATTACACACATGACAGTTATTCCTGGTGTGTAATGTGGCAGTCCATGTCCATGTACTACATGGTCCCAAAGGGAGGTACAGCTGTATGAACACCCCACAATCTCACATGTGCATACATGGCCACCCACACATGCACACACGCATCCTACATGCATCAACCTCCCTCCACTTCATCAAAGTGCCCTGCAGACAAACCAACTAACCAACAGGATGCACGCACACAAATATACAGGTGAGGTTGCACAATGATATTACACACAGATCTATTACCCATCTGTCAACATGCAGAACATATGGTACAGAACAACATGCAGTTCAGCTATAGTCAGTCCATGCTAGCAAAAGTATACATGTGTGTGTGATGCATGTGCTGTGTCACTAGGTGATGCCCCTCCCCCTGGATACCACTGCACCCATGTACACAGTATTGCTGTCCACCTGTTCTGCACCCTGCCATGTACTGTGCACTACACCTCACAGGTGTACAACCCATTGCGGAATATGTAGTACTGTGTTAGTTATGTCAGCTTTAATGCTCACAGCCCCCATGTTTTTCAGCAACACATACCTGGGATGATATGTGGACAGTTGTCATTGGTGAATGCCTGATGCCTGATTTACAGCTCCCAACATCAGCGGACCATGTATGACCATTCCAATACGTTTACACTAACAACCATTAGAGCATACTGTGGCTATGGGGGTGTACATACCCTTCCTAATATGACGCACCCATCCGTGATCTGCATTGGGACCACAGCACTGCATATCTTAACAGTACATGTGCCCGATATGTGACATATGTCCTGCATTTTTACATGCAGTGTCTATGGAATGTGTTGGGTGTGTGGACGCTGACCGGGATGCATACACTTTGTGTGGGCATATTTGTACTATGATGGTTTACACACCTCTTGTTGTGTGTACTACAGCAGTCACTACTCCTGCTGGGAGTATACCAGCATGGCCATCTGCAATTGCCAGTGTGTGTTCAGTCTGCCCTACACATGTCCCCCTACTCTGCATGATTCAAGGTCTAGTCATGTACACGTCCCTTGGTGTTCACACACTGCTGTCACTATTGCTGTGGGGGTAGGGTTACATCTGCCACAGGTCCTGAACCTGACTATGTGCAGATACTGCCATTCTTAGCATCCTTAGGATCCCTGCTGCAGTGCACTGGTGTGTGATGCTGCCACCCCCCCTCCTTCAACCTTTTTGCAGATGCATGACAAGTATGCCCTACACATGTGTCACTTTTCAGTGTCCAATACACTAAACACCACATGTTACAGCCTAGTCCCAGCTGATAATGTGGACTACTGTAATTCCATATGCCATAGTGTATCTCTGCAGCAATTGCCATTGTCCTACAGGTATATACACTGGTGTTTCACTGTAAATGGGTGTTGTTCCAAACATGTTCCTACTGTAGGCCATGTCTCCCACCATTATGTAACTCCCTGTGGACACATTCCGCAATGACAGGATGTTAGCTATCATGCAGGTGTCTGACATACCCTTCCAATACCCCATCATGGTCACGCCTGTGATTCCGTGCATTTCACGGCACCAATACGTGCACATGTACAGCATGTGTTCTGGGTAGGTGTGTTAGATGTGTGCATGGAATATACCATCACCATTACATGTTCATTGTGTTGGCAAGCATCTACATAAACCATATTCACCAGCAACAGGCTGCTGCCTTGGTGGTATCCTGGAAGGACCTACATAAGGGGGTGAGCAATGGCCACACCTGTGGCAGTGCTACAGGGTGGGTGCAGTAATACAATACATCAATGGTATATTTCCACAATACCACCACTTCTAGACATCTGTTTATCACTACTATGCAGCAACACAATATATCTATGACATATCAGATACGCATGATCTACCCATACTGATGCAGATGTATATGCAACAGTGATCTACTGATGTGCCTGTGTCCTTACCTGCATGTTCCTTGGCCAGTGTGGGTAACACCCACCACCACAAAAGTGTCCGGGTGTTGGCGGCTGGCCGGATGGGCAGGTGCCACGAGGCTGGCCAGGAGCTCCTCCAAACGTGTCAGGGGGGATGGATGGCATGCCCCCCCTCCTGTGGCGAGGTGATCCCCCCAGACTGCAGCAGCATGCCGACTGGCATTGCGAAGCAGGTCAGTACAATGATGCCAGACCTGTTCATAACTGCGGTTGTGCAGTCCAACATCATTGACCCTGTGGACTAGGTAGTTCCACAGGGCGATCCATTCCTGCTGGTCATGGGCAGCCCTACCAAACAGCACTGGGTAGTGCTGGATTAGGTATGTGATGAGCACTTCAGTTTCAGCTGCTGAATAAGTAGGCAAAGATGCATGTGACATCTTGGCTGACAGACTTAAAGATGGAAACAGGTCTGAGTAACTCATACAGCACGGTTACCACAGTTCATACTACACATCTCAGTCACCTCCCCACCATATCAGCTTCAACATACTGTACACACAACTCATTAGGTATGGCTACAGCTTACCTACCAGTGGGACAGATATTGTATTGTACCACACTTTCTGCTATGTGATTGTAGCCATGTTCCCTGTGTGGACACTATCACAGCTGGCCTGTTGCAGACTATTCACCTGCATGCCATTGTGAGGGCCACTATGGATCCATATATGCTTGTGGTATGGATGTTTTGTGATTGCTGCACAGCTGACATTCTGTGTTATTGGAGATATCTATGCATGCTGTTGGACATGTTCCAGTATTGTGTAGACTATTACTACCAACATATGTTCTATAACAGTGACACAATACCATGTATATGTACTATTGGCCAGCAGAACCACCTCTCCACACACTTCTGCCTATGTTATCTGGCCACATCACATGTGTCCCATCCTGGGGGCCTCCTCGTGTACTGGTCCAGGTGGAACCAACCCAGGAGATGTTCTCCTCCCCCCAGGGGCACACACAGACATGTTTCTGTCCCCTGAGGTCAGGTCCAGGGTATGTTCCATAACGGGCTCCACAGACACATGTGGGATGTGCTACATCAATCTGAGGCACTCAATACACATTCACAGATACAACATGCTCCTTCTGCTCAGCCTCCAGGCCAGGCACCTTCAGGACATGGACTGCTGTTGTGAGTAGCAGAAGGTGGGAGGCTTGTTCCCATTGTGCCCATATCAGGGCCCATGGGGCATCCATATCACAGACCACACACACCATCCAGGGTGTTTACCCACCATGTGTGTCACATACCACCCCTGTAGACTACCAACCCTGACCACCTCCACAACTATACATGCCACACTTCCCCATATTTCCATTCCATACTTCACAGATGAGGGCAATGTGGTCCCTACAAGGGATTAACATATGACATACCCATCCATGTTGCACACACTGCCAGCTGTAGATCTCTGTGTGTATTGGTATGTGTGCTGTTGCCTCGCACATAGCATGCATCACTGTGGTAGTAATATATGGGACATGTATTTACATACATATATGTTTGTGTGTGTGTTTGTATATATTTAGACATGTGCATATCGGTATATATCTATATATGTGCTCATATGTATGTCTACACATGGGCATCTGTATATTTGTGGACATACATGTTGATATATATATATATTATATATATATATATTATATATATCTTTATATATTATATATGTGTACATATGTAGACATATGCATACCTATATGTGGGGTACATTCAGACATCATATTCACAATCTCACAACACCTTCCTGCACAGCTGCACTGTTCTGCCTTGCTACAACACAGACAGGTGCAACATATGGACACAATCTGACATTAGAGGGGTATATGTAGGACCAGATTGCAGGTAACCTATTACACACCTATGGCATTCCTGCATGCTACATTACAGATTAACCTGAGTATCCTGCAAGGGGTGGGCTGTGCGTCCCACGTATCCATCATAATGGCATTAGTTCCACCACCAGCTATTGGCCATGTAATATACATACTTCCCATTACACAACACACACTATGATGATTTACATCTTGTCAGTCAGTGCTGATCTGCACAGTTGACGTCTATGGCCCACTACCCACAGAGACAGACACTATTGTCCATAGCAGTTGCTCAGTTGAACTTCATTACAACACCTGATGACACATATAAATCATTCCACATCTTCTATCCCATTATTATGGACCGAGTGCTACATTCAGTTACATGCATATATACTTCACATACCTATTGTGGGAATGATGTCAGTTCTGGATGGTTTGCTGTTTGTTACAATAGTTTTTTTTTTTCCTTTGACTTTTACTTTGCCTTTGCCTTAGGCTTTTGTTTTTGTTTTTTTCAATCTCTCTCTCTCTCTCTCTGCCTCTCTCCAGTAAATGGATTGAGCTGCTTTGAATAGATTGCAGCATGGCTTTAGTAGGCGATGTACATGATCAGGTGATGGCCTCTGCAGCAATCAGTGTCCTCCACTTGCTACCTGCATGCAGCTTGCTGTGTAGTACTTCCAATTACCACTGTCATGGCAACTACCTACTATAAATCCCTACATCATGTGGGCGTGGTCCCTTTACCTTTCATGTGTGATGGACATCCTTCCTGTGTATGGGCATCAGTGTTACAGACAGCAGGTAGTAATACCTCTTACAGGACAACCTGCACACTCAGGCCAGCTACTAATTTGTAGGAGGTTCCAGAACTACAGACAGAGTGTGAGTAGAGTTGTGGCATGCATTGTATAGTACTGGTGTTACAGGGTCTGTGTGTACATACGAGTTTACCTTGGAATGCAGTCTGTCTGCATAGCTCTCAACTCTGGGCCTATCCTCTTGATGGCCAGAGGTGTGCCTATTATGTTGTGTCTGTCCACCACACAGGTCTTGTGTCAGATATTTCACTGGCTGTGTGTCTGTTGAGTGCTAACAGTACATAGCTACATCCATTTATGTTTCTAACTTCAAATCCCTGACTAAGGGTATGTTGCAGACTATCCTGTAACATCAGTGTCTTGCTTAGTGTATGACAACAGTTTTCCACATATGGTCCTGTGTTCCAGCCTCTGTCCTCCACCTACATACCAGGCTTTGCACATATGACATTCTGTCAGGGGTTGTTCTGTAGTGGGCTGTGAGTATGTCATGCTGCCATTCCTGCCATCAGTCCACTGCTGTTGTGTCCCCCACACATACGGTGGGGTTGGGGCCATATATGTGTGGGCTTCACCAGCACAATACATGTGCACCCTTATGCATTCCAGAGGCCAGTGTATGTAACAGTGGTATATAGCCCTGTATTATTGAGTCTGGGGGGTGCACCATAACTAACCTAGGCTGTTACAACATGTGGGGGTATCAGGGGTAAGCTGCCTTAAGGTATCTGGATGTACATTACCATACAATTCACCTAAAATTAAATTAATTAAAGACATTGGGTAAATGCAGTCCTACTGCATCCTGTCATACAGACTGTTTTGTTTGTCAGTGTGCTTGTGATGGTGTCAGTTATGCCTTATTATGTAACAGTTACTTCCCATTGTGTCATCTGAGGTCTTTACCCCTATGGATTGTGTACAGAGTGTAGATAGAGGCTGCTGAACTGTACATCTGCATTACTTACTGTTGATTGTTTGGTATCCTGTGGCCCAGTCTGTCTTTATTATTGTATTACTTGAAGGCCTTGGCCTGGACAGCAACATTTGTAAGCCTTTCCAGACTACTGTAATAGTATAACTGTTTCACAGTTGCATTACTCTGTTTATATGGATGTCAGTGTCTAAACAGCTATATGACATGGCATATACAACTGTAATAGTACACAAATAAAGCTTTCCCATTTATGCAAACCTGTGTGTGGTGTTATATCTTTTGACCTCTCTGTGGGTATATGTTGCAGGCAACGATTGTCATTTGTATTGGTGGCTCATACAGTGTCTAGTTGTTAAGGTGTTAACTGTAGGCATAGTGGCTGTTCCATATTGTGTGCACATTTTACATATGTATCTTACTATACATATCTGCATGTGTATGTGCAGTTACATATATATGTATGTATATATATATATATATATATATATATATATATATATATATATATATATATATATATATATATATATATATATATATATATATATATATATATATATATATATATATATATATATATATATATATATATATATATATATATATCTGCATATATGTGTCTGTGTTGTATATGTATACTAGGGATGTTAATAGCTTCCACACTGTACATTACCTATGGGAGCCAGACTGTACTGCATGATATGTTAATGATACCAGCCTGACATCATACTGGTGGGATGGAGTACTGTTAACATCTTGTGCCCATGTATTGTCAGGTCTTGGTTATGGGATCTGCAACACTTGGTAGTGTATTGCAGGGCCGATGTGTTTGGCTGTGTGGGGGGTATACCTATTCATGCAAGAGGTATGTTGTTTGGGGCCTCTCAACCTCATTAACAGTGCATGTGGACATATATGTTTTTATGTTCCCATTGTTATCTACAGATGTATGTCCCTATATGCTTATATATATATATATATATATATATATATATATATATATATATATATATATATATACATCTGCTTACATATATATAACTATGTCCATATATACCTATATATTTAGACATATAGACGTAGACATATATATCTATAGATGTATGCATTTGTATGTATATATGTTTATATATATATATATATACAATAAAATATATATGTATAGATTTATATATATATATATATATATATATATATATATATATATGTATATATATATATATATATATATATATATGTATATATATTTATATATATATATATATATATATATATATATATATATAGTTCCCGTTTAGAAGGTCGAACAGCTGAAATCTCGAAATTCATATGGCCGAAGCCATATGCTCGAAATTCATAAGCTCGACTTTCTGAAAGGGAACTACAAAAAAAAAAACAATGAAACACAAAACAATGTTTCTGCAGGGAACAAGCCCCCCTGCACCCCCAAACCCCTGCTACTTATTTATTCTAACTCCGAGATCGCACTACAGTGCAGAAAGGGAAATCTCCTGGTCTGCGCTGTGTGCAGATCCCCATTCAGACGGTCGAGCTTCTGACATTTCAAGCATATGGTCTCGGCCATATGAATTTCAAGATTTCAACCATTTGACCTTCTAAAGGGGAGCCATATATATATATATATATATATATATATATATATATATATATATATATATATACACATATGCACACACACACATACATCTACATGTTGGAATACATTCCCTGTACTGTTGAATGACTAGGTTGGATGATATGTTTGTGAAAACATGAGGGTTATGTATATCTGACATGGTTTAGTGGTAAGTCACTGTGGTGTACAGGGTCCTGGGTTCAAGACTTTCAGAAGCTATTTATTTTGTTGCTGGGCAGAACAAGGACCGTTGGATACAGAGTGATTAAGGCACTTTTGAGCATTTGTCAGCGGGTTTGCTCATGTTTGCGTGAGGATAAGCAATGCTAACATCCAGTTACATATGCTTACAGAGTTAACTTCAATATTGCTTTACCTGTGTGCGTATTGCTTACCCGCATGGAAACGGGCTTAAACCCACTTACTAGTGCTTATATATGCTTACTACTGTTTATTGGTGCTTATACCTGCTTACTAGTGCTTTATTCATTATAACACTGACACCTCACATGTGAATTTACTGCAGTACTCCAGTTCATAAATATATCTTATTTAATGGGTTATGCAACAATAATATTGATTATAACATGCTTTGCCAGGGAAAATGGAATGTGCTGTAGTGGGACTCAAACCGGGAATGTCTGCTCATAAGGCGAATGCTCAGCCCACTACACTATTCCTATGCTGCTTCATTGGCATATATCTTCCTTGTTCTCCTCTTCACCCATTTAAGCTGCATTAACTGTAGCTAAGCGTTGGGCACAACCGCGCACCTACGGTTAGCTTTAATCGGAGTTTTAAAATAAATAAAAGGGTTTGTTCATTTTATTTCTATATACTTGCTGTTGTACAAGGGGGGCTGTTGGTGGGGATATGCGGACACCTATGAGTGGTCCCGCTCATTTCTTAGCCCTTTCATCTGTTTTTCATTGCAGGGGGGGTGTATATTCTGAGAGCTCTGCTCTCAGACATGCCCCCTGCAGTCTTACATGATCCACGTAAGATTAGGAACTTAGCCAGCATGCCTCATTACTATGAATGGCACACTGCCATCCTGCTCCTTAACATCTGCTTCCATGCAGGACTAAGCTAGTCCTGCACAGAAGATTAGTAAATCCGGGGGATTATTGTAAGGGTCAATTTGATGAGCTCAGGTATAAGATGCTGGCTACAGTATTTCTGTCTAGGACAGGAGAAAAAAGTCAGGGCACTTAATGAATTTGAAACCTATTTGATTTTGAAGTCTGATACTTTGTCCCCTAAGGGATTGAATTTATTTTGAAATGACTTAACAGCATTTGGTACTAAATAATATTTTTTTCTCTGAAATTATTTAGTAACTTCTTCTTAAAACATTCCTATCCCCAACTGTACCTGCAAATGCTTTTTATGTATCAAATATTGTAAGGCAACAGGCAGATTGTCACTATCCATGTCATTATTGTCTCATTTTTAAGAACATTGAGGTACAGGTTTTAAAATTATTTAGGTGTGTACCTTGAAGAAATTGACTAACATTGTCTTTGGATTATATATAAATGCTGTTCTATCTGCTGAAAGAATGGATGCTCCCTGTGAAGGCAGAATTCTGAAGAATGAGGGGGAAAAATTAGCTTAGTGATACTTCCATCTATCTTTCATTGTGTGATGTAAAATACGTCTCTGCCATGTGTATAGTATAATGCACAGTCCTTCTATGCAGCTGAATGCCATGCGCAATGTGTACCACAATGAACAGTAGCTATCCATGTGTCTTATCAATTACATTCTTTGCTATTTTGAAATAAGCATGACATTTGCATGCTCATCAGAAACCAACCATACAAGGCAGGATACACAATCCCACTTATAAAGGTAACACCTTTACATGCACTGACATGTATGTCTGAAAGCATCCTGTGATGGAGAGAGAACAGGATGAGTTTGAATCTCATTGATCATATATGGGTGAATTGCAATGCCCTGAGTGACCTTTGTCAGAATGAATCATTAGAAATGTTGTTTCTTTTACAGTACCAACAGTGATTTGCATGTTTTTGTTGTTTCCACTTTTCTCCGTGGTTGTCCAGCTCAGCATGAAGTTAATAAAAACATAGTTAAGTGGGTGGGGTTGAATTGATGATTTTTTTTTTCTTTGGTCGATTCCTTTTTCACTTTTGGTTTTTTCATTTTTTATGTTTCATAGACATATCTCAAAGATTCATTCATGGATCACAATGAATTATTATGTGATGGATATATTTATGTATGAATATCTGGATATAGTTATGTTGCATGGAGTATGAGACCAGTTTTATATAGACATAGGGCATGCTCAGTTTTTTGAAGCACAAATAGTCACTCCCCTAGGTCATTGTACTTTACATTCAGCTATAAAATATATAAAAATGAAAAACATTATAAAATAAAAAACAAACAATTTTGAATTGTAAAAAATAATTTAAAAAAAAATAATAAAAAAAAATCATAAATTTTAAAATTCAGAAGGGCTTTTGAGGAATTGGAATTACATAATTTTTTACATACAGATGGTTTTGCATACCTGTTTTTCTGCTACAGTCTGCCATTAAAGTCTATGCAAGTAATGCACACAGCTAATGATGGCACATAAATATGGTACATAAATATTAATGTAAATAAGAGAGTGGCTTTCAATGTTATAACATAAGCTTCCACTGCAATCAAAACAAGACATTCATTATTTTTCTTCAAAAACTATACTTGACACATATAGGGGAAGTCTGGCAGTTAGCACAAAGAATTAAAACTAATGAGTTGCATCCTGTTGTGCAGGGTTTGAGTCCACCATCCTCTATTTCCTTACTGTGTGACTCCAAGCAAGTCACTTAAACAGACAGTTTTCTGGGGAGATTAGACAGGGCTTATGGATGATCTCTTTGACTACTGACAATCCATAAAATATCATCTTGTAGTCATGGTATTTGATTATTGAAGGCCACTAGATCATAAGCCTGCCAAATGAAGCTAGCAGGTTAAGAAAGTTGAATCTATATCATACTGTGGAAATGAGAGGGACGGAGAGAAGTATGGTCTGAACTCACTGAGCTCACATAGTTACAAGTGATGTGCTGATGTTATTCTGGTTCAGGCTGACTTGTGGGGGAGGGCATTCACTATAGATTAAGAAAGAGCCATTTAATGCAGATATGATCTTGCATATACAGAATGGTGAATGAAATGTTAGAAGAGATTGCTAGAAAAAAATGTCAGCTGCTTCATTATGAGGTCCTCTGTGAAAACACAGGAGGCAGGCACAAAAGAGACAAGGGTTTCAGGGTTTGGAGGAGCACTGCAGATAGATAACTGGCCATGTTTACATATAGGGATAGCTGGCCATGTTTACATATTGACCTGACAGAGTGGAAAACATGCTAACAACATACCCCCAGATTCTCGAAAGCTTGCACAAAGTGCAAGATCGGTTCAGGAGCTCAAGCAAGCAATATGTCTACCATGCGATCCAGGAACAGCCTGCAGGGGCTTGCACGAGAGCTCCTGCACTAATCCTGCATGGGCGAAGCCCTTGTATGCAAATCACCCCATTTGCAGGAGAAATCCATGCAAACGAGGTGATTTTTGTGATCCAGGAAGCATGCGACCATCCGTGCAGGACTAGTACAATCAGCAGAAATGCACTTAGTAACCGAGTGCAGTTCTGAAAAATCCAAAACAAAGCTATAACAGCTCCATGTAGTACTCATGCTAATGGCCAGGTATAAGGCAATTGGCATTGCAAACAATACAAAAAATAAAAAAATCAACTTTTTTTTTTTTTAAGCCGATCTCGGCTGTTTAAGTGTAGGGCAGCAGCACGCAAACGGGATCATGGGGAAGATAACAAAATTAACCTAGATTCAGCAGTCTAACTAAAATCACTATTCTGCTATGCAAGTCAATGGCAGGCAGAAGACAACCTGGCCAGTGAGTAGTGGTTGCTAAGGGGGGAGGCTCAGTGTGAGACATGTAACTGCATTAGCAGGCAATCCTAAGCAAATGAGGGGAAGGATAGTGAATCCCAGTTTTACCCAGGATTTGAGTAAGGTCCCAACAGTGTAAGAGTAGGAATAGCTTGGTGCAAGCCTAGGAGGTAGGTGACATCATAGGGGTGTGTGTCAGGCATACTGTAAGTGGACTGGAGCCCTGTGGCTCAGGTTTGCTCCTAGATTAGCACAGCTAAGCTAGGGGGTGTGTCTAAACCTACCTAGCACTCTTTACAAAGCCTAAGCAGGTGTGCACGCTGCGCACCGGATTTTAAAGGAAGAAAAAAGAAGTTAAACCAGGAAATAGCAGCAGTGTGCACATTTGAGCGTGGCGTGCACACGGGCTTAAACAGGGGGCAATGGGAAGGGAAAACAGCAATAGGAAGGTAATCAAGGAGAACTAGCTTAGCTGGCAGGTGAAATGTATCAGAATCAGCCAATTACACAGGCAGCAGAGCAGCCCAGCCCAGAACACAACTATAAACTAAGCAAACACCTTCCCCTATGGTTTTTCCCACACTTACCACCGGTGTATACAAGTGGGGAAATTTTAACAAACAAACCTACAAAATGTGAAGGGCTGCAGCAGGCAACATAGAACAACATGTGCAAGAGGTTGAGGGTGGTGAGGATGTGAATGCTGCTGAACAACCCACAGTGAGGACACAGAGAAGAGTGTACAGACCCAG
The DNA here is from genome assembly GCF_019279795.1 of Protopterus annectens. Classification (NCBI taxonomy): domain Eukaryota; kingdom Metazoa; phylum Chordata; order Ceratodontiformes; family Protopteridae; genus Protopterus; species Protopterus annectens. The sequence goes on from NC_056733.1 coordinate 161,967,510, forward strand.
GGTAACCTACCAGGGACTACATGAGCTGGAGATAGTGGAGTGATAAAGGGTGGACAGAGACCTCCTACAGCAAATTGTTGAGCTGTGCCGGCCACACCTGACACACCAAACTGACTGAGGGGAACCCATCCCAGTGGATACCAAGCTATGTGTAGGCCTAGGTATACTAGCCACAGGTACCTCCCAAAGCACAACTGGGGATATCATGGGAATCTCACAGGCATCAGCATCCAGAGTATTCCACCAGTTCCTGGATGCCATGTCAGCACATGCCAGTGAGCACGTATATTTCCTCAACACCCGTGAGGTGTTGACCAGCAATATGCATCTCTTCCACCAAATAGCAGAATACCCTAGGGTAGTGGGTGCTATAGACTGCATGTACATACGCATCAAAGCACCACCTGGTGAGCAGGGTAGGGCCAACATAAACCAAAGGGGCATCCCCTCCATCAACTGCCACATTGTATGTGATGCCCAGGGCATTATAATGAATGTGTGTGCTGCCTGCCCTGGGAGCTATGATGATTCCCACATATGGCATCTGACCCAGCTGTACCAGAGATTTGCCAATGGGGACATGCCCTACGGTCACCTAGCGGGGGATGCTGGGTACACACTGGAGCCGTGGCTGATGACACCCATCAGAAATGTACACACACCTGAACAACAATGCCATAAAGAGGCACACGCACAGGCCAGACATATAATAGAGCATGTGTTTGGGATGCTCAGTTCACGGTTCCGGTGTCTGGACACATCTGGTGGAGCCTTGCAGTATTCACCAGCTACATGTACCCAAATTGTTATGGAATGTGCTATGCTACACAATATGATCCTGTGGAAACAGCTGCAGCAGGAACAGCATGGGGCAGGAGCACACAGCCCCCACCAATGTCAAGGCCTGCACAGGCACAGAGTGACCCGGTGGAGGAACAATCTGAGTCCGCCCCAGTAGGCAGATGGAGGCATGCCCAATATGCCATGGTGCATAGCACATGCATTGACACAGTAGGGACCCAGGGAATGACACCTCTCTCTGACTTGCCCATACAGTAAAAAGGATACCAAACATGACACTACCTGTGCTCAACTATGTATACAAAGTGTACTATGTGCATCTGACATAGGCAGCCCTCCAGCAACATCCACAAGTCTGGCACACCCACAGGGTAAGTCAATCAACCTACCAATTGCCAAATGGAGTAGAATGTGTTGTTACTTGTAGCTATGGTATGGATGTGAGCATGCAAGGGAACTGGGTGGCTGAATGTTATGAGAGGAGGCAGTAGACACCCATAGTGCAACCATGGCATCTATAACACATACTGGAGTCACCATTAGTAGCCAGTACTAAACAGGGTGACAAAACCCATTGCAGAAAATATGCTGAGTGACATGTGTGTCCATATGACTCACACATGCCAGTCTGGATGATTCACATACCCAACAACAGTCTCAGCCAGCAGGACAGATGTAGACAGACCCAAACAGAGCCTTTGCCATGGCCCTTGAATGATGGCTATGGTTAATCTCACCCCTAGGCCTACACAGACAGATGACACAGGGCAGGCAGTGGGATGTTAGTTCTGAAGGGTAGAAAGTCAGACAGTAATATGTAGGGCAACCAGTACCACGATCTGTAGTACACTGGTATGCCTCTAGTCAGCATGATAGTTAGCAATACAGAATGAAATGGAGTACCTGACATACCAGTGCAGTCATAGCAAATGTGTACATGTGTCACGTGTGCCCCCCATCCTTCGTATTAATGTAATAACAGTCAGGTGTGTCCCCGACCCTGTGTAGAAATGTAGAAATAGACAGGTGTGCCCCCACATCCTACATAGTAATGTAATAACAGTCAGGTGTGCCCCCCCAATCCTGTGTAGAAATGTAGTAATTGTCAGGTGTGTCCCCCATCCTACATAGTAATGTAATAACAGTCAGGTGTGCCCCCCAATCCTGTGTAGAAATGTAGTACTAGTCAAGTGTACCCCCATCTTACATAGTAATAGAATAACAGTCAGGTGTGCCCCCCCAATCCTGTGTAGAAATGTAGAAATAGTCAGGTGTGCCCCTCATCCTACATAGTAATGTAATAACAGTCAGGTGTTTCCCCCACTCCTGTGTATTAATGTAGTAATAGTCAGGTGTGCCCCCCATCCTACATAGTAATGTAATAACAGTCAGGTGTGCCCCCCAATCCTGTGTAGAAATGTAGAAATAGTCAGGTGTGCCCTCCCACCCCTGTGTAGAAATGTAGTAATAGTCAGGTGTGCCCCCCAATCCTGTGTAGAAATGTAGAAATAGTCAGGTGTGCCCCCCATCCTACATAGTAATGTAATAACAGTCAGGTGTGCCCCCCAATCCTGTGTAAGAATGTAGAAGTAGTCAGATGTGTCCCCCCAGTCCATTGTAAAAATGTAGAAATAGTCAGGTGTGCCCCCTCATCCTACATTGTAATGTAATAACAGTCAGGTGTGCCCCCCCAATCCTGTGTTGAAATGTAGAAACAGTCAGGTGTGCCCCCCTCCCGCTATGCCGACATGTAGTAACAGTCAAAGCCAAATGATCGATGGATACCCTGTAGAGACAGCATGCTACTTGTCAGTGTACAACACAAAGGTCAGCACTGCAGCACAAACTACCTGCATTCATTACTGACAGCAATACTGGGCATGCTCACATACTTAGAGAAATGAAGGCAATGTCAGTCAACAGCATACTGAAAGGTCATACTGGGCATGCTCACACAAACAAATGCATGAAGGCCATGTCTGCAAACACCAGTGGACCAGACATATCTGGCAGTTGTTAGTGCAGACACTCATCAGTATGTACCACTCATGCCTTGCACACACAGTGGATAGGAATACAGACATATATGTCAGGACAACACACTATAATAAGCCAAAGGTAGATGTAAATAGATATGTGGAAGAGGGTGACTGTGACAAGGAGCCATCCAGGCCTGTCCCACCCAGCACACAGCCAAAGGTCCCCAAACACATGAGGTGCAGATGTCACTCACTGCAGATACTAGCCACCAGTATCTGTCAGCATTACAGACTATGTGGTGCACGTGCCAGCTGTGCAACATGACTGTACAACGAAGTAGTCATCTAGCAGCTGTATACACCTACCTGGGAAATATGACCCCCTGTGTGCCCACAAGTGGTGTGTCAACCCCTAGATGAATGGACTATGGCCTATGCACACACACTGCCCTCCCCATAGCCCTACTATTACAAGCCTGCTGACGTCATCTGATGTGAAATACACCTTTGGAAGAACTGTAGCCCAGTAATCTCCATGGCACGTCCCATAACCATGTACTGCTGTAGTGTGATAAACTAGTTAGGTAGGAGTTCTATCCCCAGACTTGTTGGCAACTGTGTGTGTGTTTGTGTGTGCGTGTCTGACTGTGTAGAGAGCAATGCTCTTTAGGGTTTTCACATACCCTACAATTCATATACTTAACTTTGGCAAGGCTACTGATGTCACCCACCTAGAAATACACCTCTGCGAAGGTTGTAGCCCAGTATCTCCATATTGCCTCCTGTAATTACGTACTGTTGTAGTGTGATAAAGTAGTTAGGTAGGTGTTCTAATCCCAGAGATGGCCAGTGTATGTGTGTGTCTGTCTTACACTATCTGTGTAGAGAGCAATGCTTTTTAGGGTACTCACACTCATTACAATTCATATACTCAACTTTGGCAAGGCTGCTGATGTCACCCACCTAGAAATACACCTCTGAGAAGGTTGTAGCCCAATAATCTCCATAGTGTGTGCCATAACTTTGTACTGCTGTAGTGTAATTTAGAACTGTGGTAGGGTTCCATCCCCACCCATGGCAGTTCTGGATGTTTTGTGTGTGTTTCAATGTCTGTGTATGGAGCAATGCATTATAGGCTAGTCACACTCAGAAAATTTCAAATGGCTTACTTTGGCAAACCTGCTGATGTCATTCATTGTGAAATACACCTTTGGGGAAGGAGTCTCTAGTAATCCTTGTGGTGCGTCCTGTAACAGCTCCATGCTGTAGTGTGATATAAATTTCTGTTAGGGGTTCTATACCCCAACATATCAGTTATGGAGGTTCTGTGTGTGTGTCACTGTCTGTGCAGGGAGCAATGCATTTTCGGCTAGTCGCACTCACTACAATTCGAATGGCCTACTTTGGCAATCCTGCTGATGTCATCCAATGTGATATACACCTTTGGAGAAAGAGAACTCCAGTAATCTCGGTGGTGCATACTATAACTGTGTAGTGCTGTAGTGTAATAAACTAGTTAGGTAGTGGTTCTACTCCCAGAGATGACAGGTGTGTATGTGTGTGTTTGAAACTCATATCCTGTGTGGAGGTGGTTGTGAGCGTGTGACACCTGTGACCAATGTGGAGTGGATTTTGCATATATCTTATATGGCGGCCCTACTATATATCACAATGTCCACCATACATGGATAACAGATGTGAAATAGCTGAGAGGCTGGGATGCAAAGCCATACCCATACAAGTGATAGCAAAGCCAGGCAATCACATTTAGCAACCCGAGTATTACCCAGAGCACACTCTCAACCCATGTCTCATACACACATACATATGCCTAGGCAACAGCCAATATGTGGGTAGTACACTGCATATTGGCCACTGATAGTAACTATGGGGTGATAGCAATGGGCAACAGAAAGCATGGCACCCTGTCCATCTGTCCAATATGCATGTACATGCAGACAGTGCACCTACCCCATGTTCCCCAATGGACACCTGCAACACCTGTGGTGCCATCATATGTGTCCCACAAAGGACATGCCATACATGACAACATACCCTGTATTGACAGATGCCACTGACACCAGGTAATGCCGTTAGCATGCTATCATTGTAGGTGCAGGGTAAACCTGCTGCCCATTACCAGTTCCCACCACAGGTGGTCAACACTGGCACATCTGATGATACTCTGTGTTCACAACATGGGCCAGACACCCCAGGTACAGTTCCACATGTCACTGTACATGCATGTGGGAGGTGTGCACATCCTAGACACCGTCCATGTCATGGACTAAGGAACACATACATGGCAAGCAATACACAGCATTGGCCACACAAAATAGTCACCCAGGTGACTGGATGGGGGATACAATACCCACCTGTGTGGGCAAATGCAAACACTACAGGCCTGAGCCACAATGCAGACCATTGGCTTGTGGCTTGATGCCAAGGTATACCCATTGCCTAGCCTTGTACAGCTGTCTGGCACAGTCGACCATCACACACTCGTGCAGACATGGGCCCATGCATTTCAGTACTGGCACCCTGTGTGTTTGTGTGTGTATTGTATGGTGTGTATGTTCACATCCACACTCCCTCCAACCTCCATGGGCATACTGTAGCATGCTGTCTGATGTCAGACACCTCCCCATACCCTTTGCCCATACAACCCCCGCATGACTGGTGTGGTGCATGTGATACCTGCACAGTGATGTGTTGTGGCAATCTCACTACTGATGAGTTGTAATCTCAGCCCTGCCAAGTGTGTCAATGTGTGTGCTTCCCTGTGAGAGTGTAGCTGTGTTGATGCTGGCACCTGTTCATGTGGACAGGCACGTGTATGTCACCTTCTGTATAGCTATTGTATCCCTGTTGCAGATGTCACTTACCATCACATATATATTCTGAGGGCTCCACGATAGGTTGCCCATGTGGTGCATCCAATAATTGCATAGAACTGTGATAGCACTACATAGTCGTCAGGGGGGTTGATACCCTGTGCTGGTAGGTATGTGACACAAACATGCCTAAGTTTTACTCTCCCACCCCTCCCTGACTTGTCTTTACCTCTGTCTGCCTCATCCACTCCCTCTCTGGTGGATGTGGAAACCTACACCTGCTTTGCTTAGGCAGCAGCATGTGTATTTTAAGTGATGCTCATGATAAGCTGATGTCCTCTGCACAAAATGCAGCCCTCCCCTAGCTGATTGCATGTAGAACAGCAGTGGTAACATTTCCATATCCAGATGCATGGAAACACACTCTAATATCTTGGAACATAATGAAGGTGATGGCCCTTTTCATTCACTGTGAGCAGGAACTAGATCTGTTGTTTGGCAAACAGCATCTCAGATGGATTGGGGAGTTACCTCTGACAACATACACTGTGGAAACAGGGCAATACACAGGAGGGGGATACGCCTGACCTGACTACAGACTGTAAGTGCTGCTATACTGCATTTTTAGTAATGTTGGTTTAACTGTGTGTGTGTGGATATGGCTGTCCTACATGTCTCAATACCTGCCATGTCAGTTCCATGTTTATGAGGAATCCCCATCTGCAGGGTCATCTGCAGACTGGGCAGTTTGTTGTGCCTTTGTTTTCATGTGTTACCCATGGAACATCTATTTGTGGACAGCAGTAGGTAGTGTGAGGATTGCAGTCTGTTGTAGATGGCGAAAGCCGTGACAGTAACGGACTTCATATCCCTCATAGGACATATGTTGCAAAAACCCCATTACAACAGTAAATGTATGAGGTTATCACAACAGCATGTCAATATTGGCCCTGTGTAGGTGCTTCCAGCCACAACTCTGTCAACCTTTGTACATATGTCATGAATGAAGTGGTGCATATATGCTGTACATCATAATTAGTGTCATCATATCTGATAACAAGCCAGTGAGATATCAGACTGCTACACATGTTATGTACAATAGAGGTTATATTTCATGACATAACCTGAACATTCTGTGGATGTTTGTACAGTACTGAGTTCTGTGTACTTATGGCGGATGTCAACAGTGTGTGTATTGTTAATATGTACCCTAACCTGTGTACAGACTGTGGTAGATGTCATTGTTCTAGTTCCCGTCCTATCTGATGTTACATGCTGCTCCACTGTATGGTACCGTATTGGCATACATGTTTGTAGGGCCATACACACACCTGTGCCATACCACAGACAGTCATCAGACCAAACTGTGTAACAGCCCAGTATATGTAGGGTCAGTCTGTGAGTGGCACATATGAGGATGGTGTTGAACAGATAGTCCATACACTGTAATATTATACTAGCTTAACATATGTGGCTGTGGCTGTGTTCACATCGGTTGGGGTTATGCACTTTCACAGAGATGTATCTTACCCTGTGCTGTGACATGCCTGTAGAGTCTGCTATATATGCAGGTACATGTGCATTCCCCCATAGGAGATTTAGGCCATTGTTGAGCCAGTCCACCTGTAGCCTGCACAGTGCATTGTTACATGCCTAGCAGCTTACTGTACTTATCCAGTGAGATGTCATGTGCAGATACTTGCCAGATGTACTGCTACCAGGCCTCCCTTAACAGTCATGTATGTCAGACAGAGCAGTGGGATGCTGTACAGATGTATGTTAATATTTAGTCAGCAGTATGTGGCCATGCCATCTATGTACTAGCGGTTATTATCTGTCAGGCCAAACAGGGGTGTGTGAATGCATAACCTATGGTGGCAAATGTATACCAGTCATTATGTGTTATACCCATCTACATGGCTGTCTGCATCCATATTGTCAGGCATGGTACACATGTTGTGCACTAAGGGGTTATGTGTATACCTCTGGACTGTACAGAGTGTGTCAGAATGTCCACATATATTGGCCAATATCTCTGCTGCAGTCCACAGGGGCATTACATACTAGCAGCGGTACTTTACTATGATGTCCTTCAGATGTCTGTCAGTAGCCAATGGCACACATGTTGTAAGCAGATGTGAGTTCCCACATACACCATGTCTCTGAAGACAATCCCAATGACAGTAGCAATAGTCTACTAATATACCTACTATACATACCTGACATCCTCTTGCACTATGACTTTGGGACTATAGAGGCTGGGGTAGGGCTACACTCAATGTCCAGGACATATGGTGTAAATATACGTACATATAATTATTCCAATAGCCATATATATATATATATATATATATATATATATATATATATATATATATATATATATATATATATATATATATATATATATAGGGTTACACATGTGCAGTACTTCCAGTTACCACTGTCATGGCAACCACCTACTATAAATTCCTACATCATGTGGGCGTGGTCCCTTTACATTTCCTGTGTGATGGACTTCATTCCTGTGTGTGGGCATCAGTGTTACAGACAGCAGGTTGCAATACCTCTTACAGGAGAACCAGCACACTCAGGGCAGCCACATATTTGTAGGAGGTTCATGAACTACAGACAGAGTGTGAGTAGAGTTGTGTTATGTTTTTTTGTATATTACTGGTGTTACAGGGTGTGTGAGTACATATTAGTTTACCTTGGAATGCAATCTGTCTGCATAGCTGACAACTGTGGGCCTATCCCATTGGTGACCAGATGTATGCCTATCATGTCCACCACACAGGTCCAGTGTCAGCTAATTCACTGGCAGTGTGTGTGTTGAGTGCTATCAGTACCTGGCTACATTCATTTCTGTTTATAACCTCAATTCCCTGACTATCCTGTAAAACCAGCAACTCGCTTAGTGTATGGCAACAGTTTTCCATATATGTGCCTGTGTTTCAGCCTCTGTCCTCCACCTACACCTCCACCTACATATCAAGTTTTGCACATATGAAATGCTGTTGGTGTTGTTCTGTAGTGGGCTGTGTGTATATCACAGTGTCATTGCTGCCATCAGTCCACTGCTGTTGTATCCAACACACGTACTGTGGGGCTGAGGCAATATACGTGTGGGCGTCATCTACACAATACATGTGTGTCCTTATGCACTCCAGAGGCCAGTGTATGTAACAGTGGTATATGGCCCTGTATTACTGAGTCTAGGGGGGAGCACCATACATGACATAGGCTGTTACAAAATGTGAGGGTATCAGTGGTGAGCTGCCTTAAGTTATCTGGATGTACAGTACCATATACTTCACCTGTATTTACATTACTTATATAAATTGGGTTAATGCAAGCCTATTGCCTCCTGCCATGCAGACTGTTCTGTTTGTCAGTGTGCTTGTGATGGTGTCAGTTATGCCTTGTTATGTAACAGTTACAACCAATTTGGTCACATGATGTCTTTACCACCTACTGATTTTGCACAGAGTGTAGATAGAGGCTGCTGAACTATACACCTGCATTACTTACTGTTGATTGTTTTGTATCCTGCGGCCCAGTCTGTCTTCACTATTGTACAATTTGACAGGCTTGGCCTGGACAGCAACAGTTGTGAATTTTTCCAGACTACTGTATTAGTATAATTGTTTCACAGTTGCATTCCTCTGTTTATATGGATGTCAGTATCTGAACAGCTATATTACATAGCATTTAGAACTGTAATAGTACACAATTAAAGGTTTTCCATTTCTGCAAACCTGTGTGTGGTGTTTTTCCTATGACCTTTCTGTGGGTATATGTTGCAGGCAACGATTGTCATTTATATGAGTGACACATACAGTGTCCAGTTGTTCAGGTGTTAACTGTAGGCATAGTGGCTGTTCCATATTGTGTGCACCTTCTGCATATGTATCTTACTGTAGATATATCTGCGTGTGTATATGTAGTCACATGTATATATATATATATATATATATATATATATATATATATATATATATCTGTATCTGCATATTTGTGTCTGTGCATCTGTACCCTGGTGATGTTGATGGCTTCCACATTTCACATTTCCTATGGGAGGCAGACTGTAATGCACGATATGTTACCAATACCAGCCTGACATCATACAGGTGGGATGTAGTACTGTTAACATCTTGTGCCCATGTTGTGTCAGGTCCTGGTTATGGGATCTGCAACACTTGGTAGTGTATTGCAGGGTGGATGTGTTTGGCTGTGGGGAGGGTGCATATTCATACAGAACGTACAGTGTGTGGGGCCTCTCAACCCCATTAATGGTGCATGTGGACATATGTGTTTTTGTTAATCTGCCATTGCTATCTACAGATATATGGCCATATTTACCTATATATATATATATATATATATATATATATATATATATATATATATACTTACATATATATTATATACCTACATAGATATATATCTGCGTACATATATATAACTTGCTGTATATATGTAAACATATAGGTGTAGACACATATATGTGTCGATGTAGGCATTTGCATGTATATATGTATATATACATTAATATATATGTATATACTTTTAGAAATATATATATATATATATATATATATATATATATATATATATACTTTTAGAAATATATATATATATATATATATATATATATATATATATATATATATATATATATATATATATATAGATATATCTACATATATATAGATATGTTGTATCTGTTTATATATTAATATATTTACACACACATACATTTACAGGTTGGTATACATTATCTGTGCTGTTGCATGACTGGACTGGATATGTTTCTGAAAACACTGGATTTATTTATATCTGGTATGGCGTAGTGGTAAATCACTTTGTGTATGGTGTGCAGGGTCCTGTGTTTGAGCGTTGCAGAGACTGCTTATTTTGTTGCTGGGCAGAACAAGGACAGTTGGCTAAAGAGTGATTAAGGCACTTTTAAGCAGTTGTGAGCGGGTTTGTGCAGGTTTGCGCAACAGTAAGCACTGCTAACTTCAAGTCACACTTTCTTCTACTCAGTTAGCATCCATATTGCTTAATCTGTGTACCCCCGCACAGACGCACTTAAACACACTTACTAGTGCTTACATATGCTTACTACTGCTTTTTTGTGCTTAAAACTGCTTACTAGTGCCTTATTCATTATGACACTGACACTTCACATGTGCATTTCCTGCAGTGCTCTGGTTCATAATTATGTGTTATTTAGTGGGTTTTGCAACAACAAAATTAGTTATAACGTGCTTTGCCATGTAAAATAGACTGTGCTGCATTGGGACTCGAACCGGGAATACCTGCTCATTAGGCAGATGCTCTGCCCACTACACTATTGCTGTGCTGCCTCATTTGCATGTATCTTCCATAATTTCATACCCATGGTTCTTATCTCCCGCCCCCGAGCTCCACGTACACAGCAGCCATCCATTCTCCAGTTGCTAGCCCAGCCATACCACAACTCCACACAATGCCCTCTCTCCACTTCTCAGTACTTATCCAGTATACTGTCTTGACCCAAGCTTTGTCCTGCCAGGGACGGACCTGTTTTTGTGTCAAGATTAAACTTAGCTGGTCTACACGGTTTCTCCCACTGGTAGCATCCTGCCAATGGTTTGAGAAGCAGCGATTTACTCACACACCTGCCCAGCCTCATCTCCCAGTTCCACGGAACCGACGTCCCAGGTTTGACATTCTAAGCATGAAGCATGCCCACATGCTCCCTCGACATGCACCTTTTTTTATTATTTTCTTACGTTTTTTGCAAGACTACTGTTCTCACATTATGCTTAGACAGGCACTGCTTTTTGATATACATAGACTGCTTGAAATACTGTATTTGAGCAAAGTACAAATGGTTGCTCGTATTAATCTACATAATTACATACATTTCCTATACTGTTGAATGACTGTGCTGGATGATATGTTTGTGATAACATCAGCTGCATGTGTATCTGCCATGGCTTAGTGGTAAATCACTTTGCCTATAGTGTGCAGGGTCTGGGGGTTGCAACTTGGGAGTGCAGATTCTTTTGTTGCTGGGCAGGATGAGAGCTGTTGGATACAGAGTGACTAAGGCACTTTTAAGCAATTGTAAGTGGGTTTGTACGGGTTTGCACAGAGGTAAGCAATGCTAACCTCCGGTTACAGCTTCTTACACTCAGTTAGCTTCTACATTGCTTAACCAGTGTAGGCATTGCTTACCACCTTACAAACAGGCTTAAAACCCACTTACTGCTGCTTAAAAGTGCTTACTCCAGCTTACCCTCGTGCTAATTTCTTTAAAAGAAAAGAAACAGGGGTTGATAGGAAAGTGGTGAAAAAGGGACACAAAAAGGGAAAGACAGTAGGGAAAATAGCCAGGGATGTGCAGGAAGGCTGAAGGGAAGGTCTATAGCTGCCCATATCTTGTACAGCAACAGCTGTGCATATACCCTGAATTTGGAGATAGATTTGGACACTCAAACCCCTGGCTGGGGGTGAGGACAACAATAATAAGTTGTGATGCCAATTAGACTGGATTACATGTGTCCAGTGGACATGTGTGCGAAATGGACAGCTATGTATGGGGCAAAATTTTTTTGTGGGAACAGAATGCCCCATTTTTATTTTTCAGGTGAGAGTGGGATGTTGGGGAGGGGTAGTAGATATATTTGGGGAGGTAAGTTGGGTAGGTTAACAGACAAGATAAACAAGACACATACAGGGTCAGTATATGACATGTGGGGGGTAAACACCTTGGATGGGGAGGGGTGTTTGGAAGTCGCAAGCCCATGAGCCCCAAAATGGAAACAGTGGGACTGAGGTCCCCACCCATGGGCAGTCACCACTGCACCTTCACGGCCCCAAAGGTGGCTGTGCTGGTGGCTGGGTAGGAGGGGCAGGCTCACTCTCTAATTGCATCATGCGGCCCTCAAGCTGGCATAGCTGGTCTTGAATCTCCTTGTTGAGCTCCCTACGTACCACAGCCAGGACCTGATGGCAGGTGACAGGTACCTCTCCACCCCCACTTCCAGGAAGGGCTGAGCCCCATCCCCTGCGGTGGTTCCACCCGAAGGTGATGCAGGGACAATGGAGGAGGAGGAGGTCCCAGGCTCAGCCCCAGACGTGCTGGTGCCCGGTGTCATGGCCAGCTGAGGTGGGACAGGTGGGTCCGCTAGGACTGGCCTTCCCATATAAGCTATGGTGTTGCAGTTTTAAGAAAGGTATCAGTTAGTCATAGTCAACAGCATTCAGGATTAGTTATAACAGCATGCATAGGTATTCCCATTAACCCAAGACACCAGTTTATAACAGTTGCAGATCAAGCAGAACACATGCATATATGGGACGAAAGTGGCCATTACAACAGCATGCAGGTTTCATTGATGGCAACAGGCCACCAATATGGGAGTATTTTAACATAGCACATGCATAGAACCAAATGTGAATATTTATAAACCAATAGGACATATGTCCCAACAAACGTTTGGAGTGTACATATACCCATTGAGGTGTGTAATAAGGTTATTGTTGCACATATGGAGGGGGTGAGAGAGAGAGGTCAATTAACAGCTATTATACCATGACCCCCCCAAAACGTGCACGCTGATTGGCCAGCGTGCCCGTTGTAAATCGAGATATACTAATGGAAAAAGGTCCGTTGCGGACTTTTTCCATTAGTATAACTTGTTTTAAACACTGTCTCGCTATGTTAAAGGGTTTAACATGCGAGACAGCTTTAAAATAAGCAACGGAGATCTCCGCTGCTTATTTTAACTGTCTCGCCATGTTAAACCCATTTAACATAGCGAGACAGTGTTTAGCAACGAAGCAAGATCTCCGTTGCTTTTAGTGTCTCGCTATGTTAAATGAGTTTAACATAGCGAGACAGTTTTAAAATAAGCAACGGAGATGTCCGCTGTTTATTTTAAAACTGTCTTGCTATGTTAAACTCATTTAACATAGCGAGACATAAAAAAGCAACGGAGATCTTGCTTTCTCCGTTGCTCACAACTCTGATGTACCGCGCAGCGCAGTACATCAGAACTGCGGATGCCAGACATCTGCAGAAGGGCAGTAAACAGGCATTATATGCCATTATTTAAGAAAAGTAACAGTTTCTTTTCTTAAATAATGTCATATAATAGCAATAACCCACTTCTGGTGTGGGTAATGCTAAATTTACCCACGGTTGGCTTTGTTTGGTCCCTCGGGCTTCACCCTCGGGACCAAACCACGCCAACAGTGGGTAAATTTAGCATTACCCACACCCAGGCGTGGGTTATTGCTATAATATATCCCTTTAGTTTTCACAACTTTCTTAGTCACTGCAGTGATCTGTCCCTTACATGTATTATTACTCTACCCAATGTCCTTACTTTGTACAATGGTATGTTTGTAGATTAGTATATGCGTGGACTGTGTCATATGTATAGTCTACACCTCTTACCTGTTACACCTGTTGAGAAGATCATTAACACTTCCTGACACTTTCTACACATACTCCCAGATTCCATGATTGTAGACAAATATATACATGACCTGTGTAGTACCTACAGTCTACACCTCTTACCTGTTATAGCCGTTGAGAAAATCTTTGTTAACACTACCTGACAAGTTCTAGACATACTCCCAGATTCCATGTTGCTGTTATACACATACCTAAAAATCTGTTATTGCACACAATCTGGTCAAGACGTAACAGGATGCAGGTGTTAATGTGACATATATTGAGAATTGCTGTCATACACTTTGGGTGAGATGCTACAATGACAGGGTTGTTTCCATATACATTCTCTTTTTATGTTCAGTTCTGACTATCCATCATATGTCAGTATAAGCTGCCTACATTTCTTGGATTATCACACTGATTTGTCAGGGGAACAGGTTACCGGGCAGCAGATTTGGGCTAGTTATCTGGACATGCTGGACAGATTAAACAGTTGAGGGGCATGACTATGCATACAGCTTACTACCTGAACATTCTGCCACAGTCTGTACAGTTGATGGTTATGATTATGCTTACAGCTTACTATCTGAACATTCTAGTAAAGTCTGTACAGTTGTTGGGTCTAATTATGCATACAGCTTTCTATCTGAACATTCTCGCAAACTCTGTACAGTTGTGGGGTATGATTATGCCTACAACTTACTACCAATCCCTTGATTTGAACCCCTGCTGTATGTGGTAAAAAAATTACAGTTGACATCACAGTACACTGTGCTATCAGGGAAAGGGTATAAAGCATTCCAATGGTTTCTATCTAAGTTTCCCTTAGTTGTTCTATGTGACTGGCCTCTTGGGACTTCCAACATTGTTATACTGAACTTCCTACACATTTTAACTCGGTTCAGCAGTGTGGGAACACTGCTTAATACAACAGAAGTACTTATATAATGCAACACTACAACAACATATGAAAGCAGGATGTACACAAGCACTCCAGGGGTATACTTTTATTCACAAGATATTATACCTTTATTTCCACGCAACCTATATGCCAGTCTTCCTGCCATATTGTCTGGTTTATTCCATACATCCCAGACACAATACACTTCTTTACTGGTACAATACTTTCCAGAACAGTTATATTTATTTGTTATGACAGTACATGCAGGAATATTACTAACCTGCCTTGTGACGCAGCCTTTGCAGCCTAGCAACATGGGCTCACTGGTTCACAGCCCACTCATCTGCAGCTGTCAGAGAAATACAGTGATATTTAGCCATTACCTATCCATAGTATACACATGCTAGGCAGTCATTATCTATGTAGTAGAATGGGTACTTACTCAGTGCTGGGGCATCGGCCATCTGCCTTGCTTCTTGGATCCACTGGTCCAAGAGATCACCCCTCTGTCACGTCAGGTCAACATGGTGATGCCTGACCTGCTCACCAGTCCTGGGGATACCGGTGGCACTGGTGAGGTCACAGATGAGACTGTCCCAGGCCTCCACTTTATACTGAGAGCCATGGCACTGTCCCTGCAATAGTCTCTCCTCATGGTGTTTTACCAGGAGCCATACCATGAATCTGGACTCGTGGGTGCCCCAGCTCTGCTCTCTAAATCGACTGCCTTCCCCAACACCAGCCATTCTACTTACAGTAGGGAGCTTCAACCAGCTATGGGAATTATTGGTGCCTGTGGGGTTTAAATATGCCCGATTTCCCTCACTTTCCCGTGATTGGATGGTTTTGAAAAGGCTAAGCTATGGGCACATCTGCTTACCTAATGTTGGCATTGCTTAAAGGGGCATACCACTGGGCAGATTGAGTTAACCGGCCTACTCATTGCTTACCCCAACTAAGCTGAGCTGTGCAATGCTTAGCAATGCTTAATATTTACTTTGCATTATATTTTCCATTTGGCATTGATGTATTATTTGTTACATGTTATATATGTGTCTGGTATCCGTGATTCATGTGTACATACACTGTATGGGGTCCTGGGGTCTTCAACACTTTATTACCATAACACCTCACATCTGGCCTTACTGCAGTACTCCACTTCAGATATTTATGTTATGTAGCAGGTTATACAACATCACACTGTACATAGATTCCTTTCACATGTTCAGTTTGATTTCCTATGGTGAGGATTTTTTTGTTGAAACCTCAATCTTGTGTACTGCTGTGATGACTTAGTGGTTAACTACTGTGACTGTAGTGTACAGGGTCTTGGGGTCAAGCCTTGCAGAGGCTGTTTATTTTATTGCTGGGCAGAATACAGGTCATTGGATACAGAGTGGTTAAGGCACTTTAAAGCAGTTGTAGGCGGGTTTGCGTGGCACTAAGCAATACTTACTTCCAGTTACAGTTTCTTACACTCATTTAGCTTCTACTTTGCTTAATCTGTGTAGGCAATGCTTACCCCCATGCAAACACACATAAACATGCTTACTAGTGCTTATATATGCTTACCGCTGCTTACTTGTGCTTAACCCTGCTTACTAGTGCCTTATTCATTATGACACTGACACTTCACATGTGCATTTAATGCAGTACTCCAGTTCACATTTAAACGTTATTTAGTAGGTTATATAGCAAAGAAATGTTCATATACAGATTTCACATGGAAAATGGAATATGCTGCAGTGGGACTCGAGCCAGGAATGTCTGCTCGTAAGGTGAGTGCTCTGCCCACTATACTATTGAAATACTGCTTCATTTGCATATATCTTCCTTGTTATCCTCTTCAGCCGTTTAAGCTGCATTAACTGTAGCTAAGAGATGGGCATACCCGTGTACCTATAGTTAGCTTTAATTGGATTTTTAACAAAAATGAAAGGGTTTCTTCTTTTCATTTATATGTCTTGTTCCTGTTGTGCACATGGGGGACTGTTGGTGGGGATATGAGGACACCTATGAGCAATCTCGCTCATTTCTTAACAGCTTCTGCTGTTCTACACTGCAGGGGCATGTTTATTCTGAGAGCTCTGCTCTCAGACACACACCCTGCACTTGTACACGCTCAGTGTAAGCCTAGGAGCTCAGGCAGTGCGCCTTCATTATTATGCATGGCTCAGTACCGTCCTGCTCCTACACAGGTCCTTCTCTGCAGGACTAGACTAGTCCTGCACGGAAGGTTAGTGAATCCAGGGGATAGACTTTCAAAGAAATAATACACTTCACAAGCAAATGTCTGCACTATTACTAAGGTGCTTCATTCCACTATGAGGTTCCAAATGCATCCCACACTTAGTAGGAAAATTAAAAATCAGAAAGTTCCCTCTAGAGGGACACATTGTAATTATATTAGTAGTGTTAGGCCTAAGTGGTCATCTAATGGGATATTTAATAATTCTTTACAGAAACTTTGCTTTTCTTCATGTCAGACATGGTTCTCTCATTATCCATTTGCCTATTGTGTGACTCTGAAAAGAAATTGATACTGCTGGGCTGCCCCTGAAAAGAGTCAGTCACACTTACTTGGTTTAAATATTTAACAAATAAAATAAAATATCTGTTTCAGTGTGCTCTTTCAAAACTGCTGCTGATGCAATTAGATTGTAATAATAGCCACAATTACTGCAATCATATACAGCTGACAGCCACTGCTCTGGAGTCATATAAGTCACCCGGTATTGATGACATTCCTTGACAGCTGTATAATTCCTTTATTGCAATGTTTCTCCTCCAGTAGCAGTGGAATTAAATATAGTCATTAAATATAAAGCATCTCCATCTTCTTAAAAGCAATTTGTTTTCACATCTCTACCTGAACTATCTAAATATCACTTGATACCAAATTCCTACTATCAAAATATTCTTTGAAATGTAAATTAAAAACTGCTTAGGATTATTTTTTACAGGCTTTTATATTTTTCTTGCAGTTATGATGCTTGATCATTTTGCTTTTCAAAATGGATTTCATAAAAGAAGATTTCTGTTTAAGGTGGAATAAAAGGTACCATTTTGGCATCAGCAGAAAGTAATGAGCATGTAGGGGTAACATTAATTAATAGTCAGTAAGGAGATGCCAAAAATAGTGAGCAAAAGTAGGTAAGTTTTCCTAAATAAAAGAGACAGGAATACCAAATGATATTTAGAAGCTCAACAGTCAGAAAATACAAAGCCTCCTTCTGTATTAGAAGTCGCTACATTCCCCACTAACCCCCTGCCCTAATCTAAGAAACCATGTTTCTATCCCAATAGTTCACTCTAGTTTCTCTCCTATTCCAGTATTACTTAATTGCCTTTTAAACTCTAATATCTACCCTCCCATACATCAAATACAAAACTCCTAGCCTGCGACTAGTCCAAATTCTTCATTATTGGACCTCTGCTCTTCACTGCAGTACAATCCTGCTCGAGCTGACTGCAAATCTACTGATTGTTTTTCTTATTTGTGAACAAGCTCTGCACAGGTCCATTACCTTTACTCTATCTCCTCTTCTTTACCCTTCCTCTGTTATTTAGCCTTGACCATCCCATGATGCCTTGCACCACTTAAAACACTCCACTTTGGCATTTTGCACCATCTTTTCCTCAGTCCGTCTATCTGCTTTAACTACCAAGATTCTGGTAATATATGAAAACCGAAAATGGTGTTGCAGTAAGTCTCCTGCAATCTCAACTTATGTATTGTATTGTCTTATAATTCTAACCTACTGTACTTAGCAGATGACAATTGCATTACCTGTACTAAAAATAAGCAGTCTCATTTGACTAGCAAATGTTGACAAAACTAGTCTGAGCATAGCTTCTTTGTCTCTGAACAAAATATAACACTTCAAGCATTGTTCTCAGTGGGAACACTGGTATATTAAAACTGAACGGAATGTTAAGAAAGTAATTTGTGCTACCAATAACTGTTGTAGATGCCTTAATGCCAAGGATCTAGTTGTGCTTCGAGAATAATAGTTTAATATTACTGACCTGCCTATAAATAACTGTTTCCCTTGGTTAAGGTGTTCGATGTGCGACTACTTAGCTCTAATGTATTGGATGCCTATAAATGATCTACCTCTAAATGCTTATTGCTACCAAAAATTAAAAATGCTTGATGTACTACAGTATAGTAGTTTGATGCAATGGATAGGCCATTACTAGCTCATTGTTAACGCAAAAACGCTCAATGTGCTACAGTTATAGTTCCTTTTTGACTGTTTTTAACTTGTAAAATTCTAGATAAGCTCCAATTCATAGCTGTTTTTAGAGTGATTTAACCAAAAGATGTTTGATGCCCTACAATAATTAGCCCCTGTTGATGTTACTACCCAATTGTAAATAAGCTTCTTCTTTTTCTAACTGCTTTTATTTCACTCTTGTCTTCTTCTTCATCCACATGTCCAACTATTTTACCCCTGCCCCTTACAATCATTTTCCCTTTCATTTCGCAATTTCACTAAGAATATACTCTGTAATCTTCATTTTTCCTTGTATATCTAACCCAGATATTTAATATCTACAATCCTTGCCATCTAACTCTCCTTTTTTACAGGTGTAAATGCCTTTAAACAGCCCTGCACACATAGCCAACAAAACAATTGTGGGCAACTGAATTTTAGAAGCAAAATAATTGGCGCTAATGCAAAGGACTCTCCTGCTTCGTAAAACCTCTAGATGATTAATGTATGTGCTATTATTAACTACTGCACTGTACTTGAACCTGTACCTTAATTGCAGCCCCTCCTGCATCACCAGAACTCACACATTCTTCCTTCCACCTAAGCCTATCTCATCCTTCAGACCTGTAAGTTAGTCCACTAAATTATAAGGCTTTTTTGTGCTCACTTTCTCTGTATTAGAAGTCTCACCATTCCCCATTAACCCCCCGCCCTAATCTAAGAAACTCTGTTCCTATCTCAATAACCCACTCTAGTTTCTCTCCTATTCCAGTATTTCTTAAGTGTCTTTTTAACTTTAATATCTACCCTCCCATACATCAAGCACAAAACTCCTAGCCTGCAACTAGTCCAAATTCTTCATTATTGTACCTCTGCTCTTCACTGCAGTACAATCCTGCTTTAGCTGACTGCAAAATTACTGATTGTTTTTCTTGCTTGCGAACAACTCTGGCCGGGTCCATACCTCCATGCCCAACCACCACCCTATCAGTTACATATATAGTAACCATAGCTCCGCCAACCTTACATCATTATCCAATAAACTCATATCTACTTAACTCCAACCTCTCCACACCCATAGCACAGCTATTTCCATACAGCTCTTTAATTGTTCTTTACAATATTAGTACAACCTATAACTTAAGTGTCTTTTTAACTTTAATATCTACCCTCCCATACATGAAGCACAAAACTCCTAGCCTGCAACTAGTCCAAATTCTTCATTATTGTACCTCTGCTCTTCACTGCAGTACAATCCTGCTCGAGCTGACTGCAAAATTACTGATTGTTTTTCTTGCTTGCGAACAAGCTTTGGCCGGGTCCATACCTCCATGCCCAACCACCACCCTATCAGTTACATATATAGTAACCATAGCTCCGTCAACCTTACATCATTATCCAATAAACTCATATCTACTTAACTCCAACCTCTCCACACCCATAGCACAGCTATTTCCATACAGCTCTTTAATTGTTCTTTACAATATTAGTACAACCTATCACTCACTTCTACTCTACTGATATTACATATCTTATTTTCCTTTAACTCTTTCCTCTTTCCTTATTATCTCTACTTATATACTCAATTTCTTTAAACAGTATAAAGCTAAACTATGCCCCCCAGACACAACTGTATCTTCTCTGCATGACTCTTCACCCTGCTATGCATACTCCTACAAGCCACCTCACTTAAGTGTACACTAACGCCAGCACTATAAAAAATCTACCCAGGCCTCACCTCTTGACATCCATATAGATAGTTTCTCCAACATTACATCCTACTTAATTGAACACAACATAATTTACTTTATTAAATTCCACTACCTTCCTGCACCTTACAAAATAAAATTAAAGTCAAAAAGAACTTTATTGTCATTCTGACCACACAGCAGTGCAACTGAATGAAATTGCGTTAGTTCGAACTCAATGTGCATACAACATATACTGATATTAATGCAACAATAACACATATACTAAAGCTAATCCAACAATAACAACAGTAAGACATTTATGCAGTGCTGTAACAATTGCAATAACATGCACCAAGACTATTCCACTTACATGTCTTTGTCAGTACCCAAAATATTGCACAGATAATATATTGCGCAGATCAAATTCAGACAGATTTCAAATTGCACGGAATGCTAACTTTGCATATTGCACAGAATGTTAACTTGGCTTTGTCAATATTGCACATAAGGTATACGATTGTACTTTCATAGAGTTATTGCATATCTCTGTGAATTACTTCAGCATTGCAACCCCAGACCTCCATGACTAGCATGATATATGTTATTACTGGAGTTCAGATGCCTGATGACTTGTGGAAAAAAGCTTCTATTAAATCTGGTGGTTTTGCAACGTAAGCTATGGTATCTCCTGCCTTAAGACAAACACGAAAACAGACCATGGGCAGGGTGAGTGCAGTCTTTGACTATTTTCATGTCTTTGCTGAGGCACCGAGCAGAGTGCAAGTCCTGGATAGATGGGAGCATGGGCCTGATAATTCTCTCTGCCACTTTCACCACCCTATGGAGAGATCTGCAGTCTGAAACCATGCAGTTTCCATACCACACTGAGAGATTTCTAGTCAGGATGCTTTCGATGGTACCCCTGTAGAAGGCTGTAAAAAGTGAAGGTAGTAGTTTTAATCTCTTCAACCTTCTTAGAAAGTGTAGATGCTGTTGCACCTTCCTGACAATGTGATTAGTCTTTATTGACCAAGACAAGTCTTCAGCGATATGCACCCCCAGGAACTTGGTGCTCTTCACTATTTCCACTGTTTCTCTTTTGATTGTGAATGGAGAATGCGCCTTGCTTCTCCTCCTGAAATCTACTATAATCTCCTTTGTTTTATTCACATTGAGAGCCAGGTTATTGTTATCACACCAGACAATCATTTAGCTCGCCTCCTCACTGTAGGCTTTTTCATCACCACTGCTGATGAGACCCACCACTGTAATATCATCTGCAAACTTAATAATGTGGTTTGTTTTGTACCTACTGATGCAGTCATGTGTCAACATGGTGAACAGCAGGGGACTCAGAACACATCCTTGACTTACTCCAGTGTTCAGAGTGATGCTTATTGAGGTGTTGTTGCCTATGCATACCTTTTCTGGTCTGCCAATAAGAAAGTCCAGAATCCAGTTGCATAAAGGAGTGCTAACACCCAAATGGACCAGTTTCTCAATCAGATGTTGGGAGATGACCACGTTGAAGGAAGAGCTGAAGTCAATAAATAACATACAGACATAGCAGTTTTTGTTCTCCAGGTGTGCCAAGTGCCAGTGAGATGGCATCTGCTGTAAAGCGATTGGATCTATAAGCAATTTGGAGTGTGTCCAGTGTTGCAGGAAGACTTGATGTTAAGTAGTCTTTGACCAATCTTTTGAAGCACTTCATTACAGTGGAGGTGAGAGCTACTGTGCGGTAGTCATTCAGGCTTGAGGGTGGAGACTTCTTGGGCATTGGTATAATGGTTGTATTCTTGAAGCACTTGGGTACTGTGACTTGATGCAGAGAGATGTTGAATATGTCGGTGAAAACAGTAGTTAATTGGTCAGCACAGTCCCTGAGCACCCACCCCAAAATATTGTCAGGACCAGCTGTCTTTCTTGGGTTTACTCAGTGTAGCACTCTTTAAACATCTATTGGGTGAAGGTGGAGCACTTCATCTTCTTGGTTGGTGGGCAGTTTCATTGCTGTTGTATTTTTTCCTTCTCAAACCTGCTGATGTAGGTGTTGAGCTCATTGAGAAACTCCATGTTATCATCACATTGAAAAGGTAGGGGCCTGTAGTCTGATATTTATTTATTTATTTATTTATATATGTTACATTTGTTGACCTGGATTGTCTGATTGAGCTGAAGAGCCCTCTTTCAGTGGAGGCCCGGGGAGAAAAGCTCCAACATATTATGCAATTTTCATTATAAATTAGCATTAAACAGCAATGTTACATGATTATTACAAGGTATTAAGTAGCAATACAATGTTATATAGTGTCAATAATCAGGAGTATAGCATAACTATTTCAAGATGTATAATAAGAAATATATCATTAAGATGAGTATAGTTTTTGGGGTAAGTGGTTAAAAAAACAGTTTTATTGTGATGTAGTTGCATGAAGGCAAGACAATTACAATAGAATGTTTCTCTGATGCAATTTGCTTAATAAATTTTAGAAGACAGTAGAAAGAGTAGTCAAGGAAGATTAGAGAGAGCTAGTGAGAAGTGAGTTAAGGGCAGATTAAGGTATGAGAAGTAGGGGATGTTTAAGGAGGGAGAGTGCAGTGGCAGGACCAGTGACTTTTAAAGTGTTCTTTGGTGGCTGTCTTAAATTGTTTAGGATGTGTAAGGTTCCTGATTTCTAGTGGGAGCCTATTCCAGGCAATAGTGGGGTGATAGTTGTACATGTTGCGTCCAAATTTAGACTTGGATTTGTAGATTTGTAGTAGGTCTTGGTTGGAGCTTCGGAGAGGTCTGGAGGGAGAATAATGGGAGATGAGAGGGGATAGTGCTGGACAGTAGGAAGGCTGGTATAAGGTAGAATGGATGATCTGGAGCTGAGAGAGAAGAAGCTGGTGGGGTAATTCAAGCCAATTTAGGTGTTTTAGAGAGAGACAGTGATGGGATTTGTAGGTTTGTTGGGCAGAAAATCAGGCTATCTTGATGTAGGTAGATTCGAGTTTGGTCAGGAGTGCTAAGTTAAGATTTGTGAGAATTTGAGAATTGTACATTAGAATGGGTAGAAGGTAGGTAAGAGAGAGAGTAATCTTGGCTTCAGAGGTAACAAATTTCTTGTTACGGTAAAGGAGCCCTAGTTTTGAATGTGTCTTTTTGATACAATTATTAACATGCAAGTCAAATTTAAGCTGATCATCGATGGTTATGCCTAAGAGCTTAGTACTGGATTCTACCTGAATGGGAGTGTTATTAAGGGACTGTATGGAGAAGGAGGGTTTAATATTTATGAACTTTTTAGGTAGGAAGAGTAACAGCTTTGTTTTTTAGGGTTAAGGATGAGCTGGTTGTTGGAGAGCCATGTTTCAACTAAGTTAAAAGATGCCTGAGTAGCTGAGAAGAGCTTAGAGGGAGAGTTGGCTGTGGTGATGACTGCAGAGTTATCTGCGTATTGCACTAAAGATGACTGAAGAAAGGAGGTATAGACAGGAATCTATCCCTCCAGTACGTCCAATTTATTGTTGTGGTGAGGTTTAGATCCCTGGAGCATGTGGCTCGAGGAGATATGGTTTTCTTTAGGTGGAGCATGTCCATCAATTCTGGGTTGGACATAGCACTGTATGTCAGGCAGAGATCACCTCTGAGTAGGTGGTATGCAACCGAGTACAGCTGGAGTTTCTTCAGTCAAGCTGCATAGGGCATCTGCTTGAGGCCAGTGATCCTCTTGGTGAGGAACTTCTGTGGTCTTTCCAGTTGTTGCAGGTGTCTTGTAAGGTACATCACAAATGGGGCATTGTACTCTGTGATGGGTCTGATGAGTGATGTGTAGAGGGGCCCAATGACCTCTTTCGATCTGGATGCAAACCCTTTTGTGATTAGATGGGCCACATAGAAGGATTTTCTAACCACTTTGGCAATGTGATTATCAAAGGAGATGTTACCATCTACTTGGGTCATCAGATCCCTTATTACGTCTTCCATATTTAGGGGGCTACCACCTATGTGGTAGTTTGTGGGTACTTTGTTTTTTTTCCAAAGGGGATGACTATGCACTTTCTGGCATTTAGCTTGAGGCGAAGGTTTTTACACCAGGTATTTGTCTCAGTAAGACCCTTTTGGAGGATGTCTGTGTCAGCCGGAGAGTTAATTATACCACTAGTTTGCAGTCGTCTGTGAACTTGATCAGCCATAGTCCTCCTGTGCTTGCCTGTAGCTCTGAGAAGTATATGCCAAACAGGAGGGGTCCTAGGACTGAGCCCTGGGGAATGCCACTTGTAACCGGTTTAGAGTCAGACCTAGCTCCCACAACTCTTACCATGTGGGTTCTGTCCATGAGCCAGTTGGCAACCCATCTCGTGATGTAGGGGTTTATGTTCAGGCTAGTGAGCTTGTCTATAATATGTGAGTGGAGAATGGTGCTGAAGGCCTTTGTGAGGTCTAGGTAGGCTGTGTGGGTCACCTTTCTTTCATCTATAGCCTTGGTAACTGTCTCAGAAAAGTCCTCCAGGTTTAGGAGGCATGATCTGCCCTTAACAAAGCTGAAATGGGTAGGGTCCAGTGTTTGGAGGTTTCCAATGTCTCTGTTAACGAGATTCATGATGATGCACTCCATAGCTTTGCAGACCAAGCTAGTCAGGCTTATAGGGTGATAGTTCCCGGGGTGCGTTGTGGCTCCACCATTGTGGAGCAGAATAACCGTTGCTGTGCATCACTCTGTGGGCACATAGCCTGTGGAGAGGCTGAGTTTAAACAGTGTGTTTAGGTGATGGGTTAGTTCATCTTTGAGCTCATGTAGGACGCAGCCTGGGACACCATCCGGTCCCATTGATGGTGTGTTTTTGGCTTTGGAAAGGGCTGTTTTAACCTGAGTATCTGAATTCAGGGACATTACATTCTTCTGGTATAGTTATGGGCCTGTATAGGGGTGAGAGGGGGGTTTGCACTGAACCTGTCTGCCAGGATGTTGGCTATATCGTTTGGTTCAGTGTATTTTGTGCCATTCTGCACTAACTCTGAGCAGAGTTGTACTTACAACAGTCTTATACAGACATTCCTAGACATATTTTTTTATGTAGCACAGCGTGGGTAACAGTGGTTAGCACAACATTACTATTCAGAGGTTGCAGCACTAAATGCCATACAATACCAGAGTAAACACAACCAGTCCAGGATTTAGAACTTTTTTGCCAGGCAGTTACAGTTTTATTGAAATATCACCTATATGGGACTATTACTGTCATACTGTCTGGTTTATTCAGTATGACCCATACACCATTTTTATACTGCCAAGTGACTTTCTACTACTTTATATTTATTTGGTATGACTACTACTAGCAGGATTGTTACTCACCAGCCTCGCAATGCAGCCTTTGAAACCTACTGGCATGGGTTTCCTGATTCACAGCCTGCTCAGCTGCAGTTGTAAAGGGAGTAGAGAAATATTTAGCCATACCTATTCATTACATATACAGGCTGGACTTTGGTAAACAGTTATTGATATGAATACTTATACACTGCTGGGACATCACCCGTCTGCCTTGCTTCTTGGGCCCACTCATCCAAGAGCTCCCTCCTGCTCCACTTCAAGTCAGCATAGTGGTGCCGGACCTGCTCACCAGTCTGAGGGATACCAGTGGGAGTGGTGAGATCATGGGTGAGATGGTCAAAGGCTTCTGCTTTATATAGGGAGCTCTGGTACTGGCCCTGTAGCAGTCTCTCATCATGGTTATTTACCAGGAGTCCTACCATGACCTTGGACTTCTGTATGCCCCAGCGCTGCACCCGGAAGCGCATGCCCTCACCAACACCTGCCATACTGCCTACAGTGGGAAGCCACAACCAGTTATGAGCTGTATTCTCACCTGTGGGGTTTTAATACGGTCGATTTACCACCCTTTGCCGTGATTGGATGGTTTTGAATATGCTGAGATAAGCTAAGCTAGGGGCAAACCTGCTTAGCTAATGTTGGAAGTGCTTAAAGGGGCAGGTTCAGCACTACTTTCCAATGAGCAAATCTACTTTGCTGGGCTACTCATTGCTTAGCAGTCATATTTACACAATGCTTACACCTGGTAAGCAGAGCTGTGCAATGCTTAGCATTGCTTATTTTTTTTTATTTTATAGACTATCTGCTGTATTGGATTGAGTCATCATTCATATTACATATTATAAATGTGTTTACTGTCCCTGACATCCCCCAATGTGCTTTCATTACATTTATTTATGTGTGACTATACTGTTTGGGGCAATTGTTATTATATGGGGGTTTCACATCTGGACCTACTACAGTACTCTGGTTAACAAATATATGTTATTTAGTAGCTAATTATAAAAAAAATGTTTATGTACTGCTTTCACATGTAAAATGCAAATTGGCTACCATGGGGATCAAACCAGGAATGGCTGCTTGCAAAACATATGATCTAACGTGTCTATATCACATTATCGAAAGTTTACTTAATCGAATCAATAAAGGTCGAACTTTATTGATTGATTAAGTAAAACATCAAATAACGTAAAAAAAAAAATAAAAAAAAAAAAACTTAAATATACCAAATCTGAGACAGCACTACATTGAGGTAAACAGAAATCTCCCCTTACGGAGATTTCTGTTTACTTGCACAATGTTCTTCACTGTTGATATTGCCGTGCAAACAATATCAGACTCGATATTGCCAGCATATGACAACGTGAAGTAAACCAGATCTAACCACTACACTATTACAGTACTGCTTTTAATGGCTGTCTCTTGCTATTTAACGTCTTGTGCTGTTTAAGCTAGACTAAGTGTAGCTAAGCAATGGGCACACCTGCGCAGTGACACTTAAACTTTATCGCATTTATAAAAAAAAATTATTTGTTGTGTTTTTTTATTTGTAACCTTCAGAATATCCCTGCTAATGCTGAACCTGTTATTCTATCAACTTTCTTCTTTGTGGGATGATTGTCCATTTTGGCTTTGTCCACATTCCCTACTCTGACAGGTTGGGAGGTGTGCGCTATGTGCTTATGTTAAATGTGTTATTCTGTCCAGTTTTGGCTTGGTAGTGATGATTGTCCCTTATGATTTTGACCAGATTTCTTACTCTGATGGGTTGGGGGTGTTACGAGCATTCTTGCTCATTTTAAATTGCTGAAATGCAATTCTGGAGTGCAGGGAGCATGTGTATTGTGAGAGCTCTGCTCTCAGACACACCCTCTGTACTTGTACACAGAACCATGTCCATTTTAGAGGCGCATTGCCGTGCTGAACAGGAATGGTCCCTGCCAAGCAGGAATAACTTATTCTTGTACGGCTGCTTGCTGAATCCAGGGATAAGATTTTTAATGTTTGGGATAACCTTGAAATGTTACGATTGAAATACCAAGACTATTTATGGGTTAATTATATAAGATTATCTTGGTGATTCAATGTATTCCTATCATTGCATAACAATATGTGATTTAGAATTGCTTGCTTTCTGTATATATATATATATTGTAAATATGTTGTTGTTGTTGTCTTTCGGCTTTTCCCAGTTAGGGGTCGCCAGAGCGGAACTCCAGTCCGCTAATGATTGGCAGTAGATTTTGATGAATGCCGAGGTGCCAGCTCAACGTTCAACCTTCAACAAAGGCACGCCCATTTACACATGTCTTTTGAACGCCCACCCAACCACGGGGAGGACATGCAGACTCCACACAGAAGGCACTCCCACACTCCAGCCGAGAATCGAACGGGAGAACCTCTTGCTGTGAGGCAACAATGCTACTGCTGTACCACCGTGGATTATCAATATATTAAACTGCTAAAAAATTTCTTAAAAAAAGAAACTGCATTAGAAAAGTGTAGTCATAAACTAGTCTCCTTGATTCTGTTTATTCTGGAGAAAGACGATCCCCAGGATTCATTAACTCCATGCTATTCCTGCACGGAGTGGTTTGTCTCCGTGTAGAACAGCAATGCGCCTTGCATATGCATGAAGCAGCACTGCTGTTTAACCCACATGGACATGAATCATGTACAGGTGCAGGGTGAGAGTCCAAGAAGTGCATGGACACTAAACACACCTCCTGCAATCAGAAAGTGCCATACAGCACTTTCTAAGCCATACTGGTATAATATTAGAGCTTAGCTCTAATATTATGCCAGTATCTCAGTGTCCACAGACACTGAAATGTAAAATAGATCATTTCAGTGTCCACAGACAATGAAATGAAAATGGCCAGAGGAAAGCAATACAGGGGGATTGTCACAGCTTCTGTGATACTCCCCCTGTATTGCTAAAGCACCGCATGGCACTTCTGCATCCTGCAGAAGCAGGAAATGTGTGCAAATGCACACATACATACCTCTCAACTGTACAGAATTTCGCAGATTTTTGGTCCACTTTTCATAAAATTATGGTTTTCGGGCGAATTAGTGGAAAATCATTAAAGACTGAAGATGGAAAATAATGAGAGACATTTGAGTTTCAGACATTATACCCTTCAGAAAAAATCATGCCAATGCAAACCCTGTTATTCTATCAACTTTCTAAGTTGGCAAGATGAAATATTTAAAAATTGTCCTTATTTTTGAGCCTTTGTCCCACTTTTATTTATGGCTATGTCCAGATTTCTTGTTCTAAGAGGTATGCACACATAGCAGGGTATAAATCCCCCAAACATAAATAAGCACAGCCCCACAAAAACAAGAAAGTCTATAGAGAACATGTCATGCATCAGCATGAAACATGCACAAAATCCTGAAAGGCCATTCATCACCATTATGTCACAAATACAGGCCTAAGTAGTTGTCAGAACACCACAATACACACCCATATAACCTAAAAAAATAATAATAATATATACTTGTTTTTAATGCCCTAAGGAATGTTTAAGTGTAGCTAAGTGGGTGTGTACATTACAGCCTAAACATCCTTACAAACACAAGGTGCAGGGTTTGATTCTCACATGGGGTAATTGGCTAGGCTGAAAATGGCCCACAAGGGCAGTTAGCCTAGTACTAATCAATGAATCAAAGTGGGTGTGTACATTACAGCCTAAACATCCCATAAGAGCTAAATGAAAACCGACAGATGAAACTTCCAAGCTAAGATAGTGTCGTGGTTAGAGTTACAGCTTTATATGCAGGCATTTGTTGTTCAAGTCTCAAACAGAGCAACTTGTTTTATCATGTGAAAGTAGTGTTAAAATTATCTTAGTAAACTTAAATTATGTAGCAAGTATTTTTTTTTGTCAACCAGGGTAGTATAGCAGTTCCAAAAGTGAGATGTCAGTGTAGAACAAATGTGAAACCCCCATATAAACACATGTGCCCCATACAGTATAGTCACACAAGAATATAATGTAAGGAAAGCAGATAGAGGGAGGTCATGGAAGCTAAACGTAAAATTATAATGTGTATGTAAATATTTATTTATATTATACAATGACTGGCTATTAACATACAAAAATGAGGACACTAATTGGCCAGCCCAAACAGAGTGCCCGTTGTAAATCTGAGAGTATACTAATGGAAAAAGGCCCAGTTGCCTGGACATTTTCCATTTGTATATCTCCTGTTTTTTTTTTTTTGTCTGCAGAGATAGCAACAGAGAAATGAAGATTTATGTTGCTTTTTTTAACATATCTCGCTATGTGTTACGAGTTGAAGAACTCATAACATAGCAAGATATCATAAAAAAGAAATGCAATGGAGATCTTCCTTTCAACAGAGAAAGGAAGATCTCTGTTGCTTTTTTAATATATCTCACTATGTTATACGAGTTCTTCAACTCATATAACATACTGAGATATGTTAATAAAAGCAATGGAGAATAGCCTATCTCCATTGCTACCTCTGCACAGCACTGATGTACTGCGTAAGTGTGGGAACACGTCCCTTAAGCATGCATAATACATCAGAAATGCCACAGGATACCGGAAAACCACAGTAGGGCAGCATGGAGGGATGATTACAATGACATTATATAAGAAAGGTAAGTATTGTTTTCCTTAAATAATGTCATTGTATAATAGCAATAACCCATGGCTGGGCGTGGCTAATGCTGGATTTACCCATGGCTGGCTTTGTTTGGTCACCTGGGCTTCGCCCTTGTGACCAAACCACACCAACCATGAGTAAATCCAGCATTACCCACACCCAGCTGTGGGTTATTGCTTAAATATAGCATTATAAGTATAATATGCTTAAACATGCCTTAATCAGTCTGTATCCATCAGACCTTGTTCTGCCCAGCAACAAAGTAGTCAGCCCTGCCAAGTCTCAAATCTAGGCTGCTGTCTTCGACAATCACAGCATAAAATCACAACACCATGTGAGCTGGGGGAATTGTAGTGCTTTAACAAACATGGCCTGCATTCAGGTCATGTAACATTAATAAAGAAAACAGCACTCACACATGTTGAACCCATGACCCTGAATACTACAGTCACAGCAACGTACCACTATATCATCTGAGCTGCAGAAATTAATGTTGCTTTTTCAAACATATCATGCAATAGAAGCAAATAACATTAGGGAGATAGCTTTGTGTGAAATGTTTTGTGTGTTGTATATAGACACACACACACACACACACACACACATATATATATATATATATATATATATATATATATATATATATATATATAGATATAGATATATGTCTGATGAAACATATATATGGAAAAGCAGAGTCATAATATAGATATACATATATAAAAATAGGAAGAAAAAAAAAAATATATATATATATATATATATATATATATATATATATATATATATACGGATGTATATAACATGCAGTGCAGATATACTTCAGAACCATCTCTCTCAACCTGTTAGTGCAAGGAACCTGTACAAAGGCTGTAAAAGGGGGGAATGGACCACATATATGGACATACTGCAAAAATCACTGTTACAAATGAAAACGTGTTACAGCAACAGTGTGTGTTTCAGCAGAAATCATTGAAGGATATGAGGATGGAAACTGAAATTTCATGTCAATTATTTACTGACATAAATCCTTGGATCATCACTGTCATTTACTAGACAAATAGAAATACATTGTGGAACTGAAAAAAAGTATGGTCCAAACATCTGGATATTCTGTGAAAATTCTAGCAGTGGAGAGGTATGCTCAGAACCCCTTAGTGAAATTAATCTGCACCAAGCCTGACAAAGTAGGGGGACAAAGGCATGAAAATAGGGCCATGTTCAAAATATGTCAGTAGATAAGCTGAGAAAGTTCATGTAGTAACAGTGTCTGTCCTAACATATATCGACTGAAATATCACAATTCCAGGACTCAATTGCTTCTCATTAGTTACTGACCTCAATCCCCACATCATAATGTGTCATGCATACATAACAGTCATGGGGACCAGATCAAAGATATTCACTAGACAACTGGACATCCTATGAATATGTGGACATAACACAACATTAGGGAAAGTACACTGAGCTACCTAGCAATGTCCAAACTACAATCATACTGACATAACACTACACAGGTCCAGCTCTGGGGCTGTACACATGCATTAGCAAATATAACAGGCACTACAGGGATGTAACACTGGTGTAAAACAGACAATGGTGCGCAAGTGCATACATCCAAACAAGTGCACCACAGTCACAGTGACATACCGGTAACCAAACTGAACATGACAGTATAATACTGTGTGAGCAACCACATACCGTTTGCCACTCACACATTACCCCTACATATACTGCCCCAAGTCACAGTGTATTGGGAATCCTGAGGTGTTACAGGACATGTCACAGTCAGCCCCCACAAGCACACAGACCTGATAGACCACCAGCAGTGGTAGCAGCATGCAGATTCAGATAGGTAAAGGATGTATAGCATTCAGATTTGCTACTCTCCTTACCCAGCTCAACAAATGTATGCACACAACACTGCATCACAATCTTGGCAGTCTGTTCACAATGGCCAGACATACATAACTGCCATATGTGCAGATTTCCACAGAATTACCAGGGTGTGCACCCATAACCTTGGCCACTGCTGCATACCATGGCCAGGAGTCTGCCAGGTCATTGGCATGATAACTGGAGTGCAGTTGGTAATTAATGATATACCATACCTTTGCACCTCATAGTGCAGGACATCTGGACAATGCATGGCATACTTGTAGGGCAGGGGGCTGGAAAGAGGGACATAACACACATAATGGTGTTACAAACTGAAACAGTAGCTGGTGTTACAAGTGCTGTTGTAACAGAACATCCCTGAAGGATATATCAGGAACACCAACTGATGGCAACACTTACTGACTACAATCCCCACATTATCCTACCAACCCCACAACAACACATGTTGTTCGAGAAACAGACCAAGCATAATAGGCAAACATCTGGCCGGTCTGTGGACAACATGATAGTTGAGAGGTATGTCAGAGGCATATCACTGTCAGATGTCAAGTCACCCAGGAAATGCATGTCCAGACAAACCCTGTCAATGTAGCACCCCTCCATGTGTATAACAGTACTAATGACATACAGTCTGTACCAAAATCTAGAACTTTGTCCCCCGTGTTGTTGGGCTGTCTCCACATGTCCTGTCCTGTGAGGTATTTCCACCTACTGTCTGTGAAGATGTGGTCCCCACACCTCTGTAATGTCCTCCGCACAAGCAAGGGAAATGGCCAAGGCCCATACAAAGGGCATCCCATATGTTGGAACTAGCAGCTGTATCCAGGTCCACAACACAGTACTATGTGGGCACCTACATAGCTTTATGGGTTCAGCAATTCCCGACAGGAGAACATCAACCCCCTCAAGGTAGGCTGAACACCTGTAGTGGATAACAGCAATACACAGACCACAGACTTGGTCCCTATATTGGCTGTACAGGGCAAATCAGGAGCACACACACCAACTTGACATCACATCAGCCTTTGTCTGATCAAGCATATATGGCCACAGGTGGAATACTGTAAGGCTAACTATGAGTACAAATTGGACACATCCTTCAAGGCCAATCACAAGGCCATCTTCACATATATCTGCAATCTCTGAGGCAACAAACTAGCCCACCCTGTAATGGTGACCAATCAGATCACATACACACATGATAGCTATAGCCAACCTGCTGCAGATAGGTTTTGGGCAAACACCACCCCCTGGCTCAGCATCACTATAGGTGGATATGTACAGCACCCACATCCATTCTTTCATTACCAGTGAGCAGTTACATATTGTCTACTGAAAAGCAACAAATGTAAGTATCCATGGGACCTGATAATATCCCTGTCTGCATCCTACATGAACTCAGGCATGTTCTCCCAGCTTCATTACACACTGTAGTCACACCAAGCATTGGCACCATCCACACCCCATCGACATGGAAGATGGCCAATGTCATCCCTTTACGCAGACATGAATAAAGAGTACAGGATTATGGAATCAACTAGCCCTCATTGGAGGGAATATGACACTCCAGGACCAGCAGTGCAATGCAAGCAGATACAGTGCTGATACATTACAAGAGTATGGTGTGGTTGTGAGTGGTGGCTACTGGTATGCAATGTTGCTGTACAGATTCTGTACATACTGTTGCCAAATGTATGAGGTCCTGTATTGTGTCTCCCTTTTTTATGTCTTCCAGGTGCAATGCTGCATCAGCAAAGGTCAACTTTCTCAGCGGCTGAGACAAATATAGTCATAGAAGCCATACTACAGAACCATGTCATAATGTTTGGCTGGAGCCAGCAACAACTGCAGGAGAGGACCAGCCTGCGGGATGACCTTGTCCACAGGTTAAATGATGGCCTGCACATATGTACATACAGGCAGGTCCGGCATCATTAAAGTGACCTCATACACCATGCCCAGCAAAGGGCTGCTGCAGTGACCAGGGACTGCACAGCCACAGGTGTGGGCCTGGCCATGCAGCCCCACTGACAACCGCCGGAGAGCTCCTTGGGTACCTCGGGGCACCCATCCCAGTAAAACATCAGAGAATAGATCCCATACATACTGGCAGTGGGTGGCACCCAGACAGTGGACAAGGAGTATGCAGGTAAGGGCCCAGTGTAGATTACTAGACTAGTGTAGCAGGCATACTTGTAATTGCAGAGTATCTACGTGCATGTGTCAGGTCAGATTGCAGTTGTGGATGGGGTTTCCTAATGCACAGATGTGCACATCTATGGTGAATGACAGCAAATTGTGTATTGGGGGTTGTACTGTAAATGTGCAGACATGCTGCATCCATCCTGTACCAATGCCACATGTGCATTTGCTGACAATACTTCCCTCCTACAACTACCTAGGTCCCTCTGGTCTGCATATGGGACAGCAGGCTGCAGTTGGTGCGTATACAATTGTTCTGTTGTGGTTTGCCAATATCCAGGCATGTGAAGGGCATGCAATGTACCATGCACACAACTGTCACTCATAGACATATTGCTTTATGTGCATGTTTACTTGTGTTGGGGTTAACTGCATTGCATCACAGTGGTCACCACAGGGGCCTATCTGATAAGAATGTAACATCCCTTTAGCATACCTCATGACCTGTCAGTGCAAGACTTCTTGACAGAGTCCAACAAAATGGGGGGACAAATGGCCTAAGGTAGGGACATGTGTGAAACATTACTGTCATATAGTGGATATAAACAGTGTACACACCCCTGCTAAGATGCCAGGTGTTTATATATATATATATATATATATATATATATATATATATATATATATATATATATATATATATATATATATATATATACAAATTGAGACCACAATATGTGACCTATGACATGAACAATTCACCTGCAAAACCAATCAATTTTTTGGGCACATAATATGGAGTATACAAACCTGACAATAAGCTGGATGCATATGTGTGCACACCCTTCAAATAATATGTTATTGCAGCAGCTTGTGATTTACTGACAGCATACAGTCTGCTTGGGTACACACCTGCCATCAAGTAAAGGTACTCTGAGTAACACCAAATAACAGTCTACTCTCCAAGTGGGATAATCATTACTTTTGCTCAGTTGCCTCCAACACCAACAGCCATGGCTTCCAGACAGCTTACAAAGCAGCAAAGGGATCTCATATTCAAAAGTTATCAGTCAAAAGTAGGGTGCAACATTACCACAGCATTGCATACACCATGAAACACAGTGGAGACAGTTTTCAAATGGTGGATTGAATATGGGACAACAGTACTGTTGAAAAGAACTTGACATCCCTCCAAAATGATAAGACATGTCAAGACTTGGTTAGGGAGACTGCCAGGGGACATGCAGCAACACTGAGGGATTTGCAGGAATCTCTTGCTAGTACTGGTGTTGTGTACTACCTGTGGGAACACTCTCATATTCTGCAAATGTCTTGCCCATGGGGTAGTGTGAGAAGATGGAAGCATTTCCCTACACCAGAAAACATCCAGGGGTGGATACAAATTACAATACAGCACATCACGTCTCCCAAAGGCATGTGTGAAAAATGTGTCATGGTGTAATGAGACTTGATCAACCTCACATCCAAAATACCAAAAGGTATGTGTGGTGCACAAGCAACATCTCTCATAACCTGAAGACCAACATCCCCATGGTGAATCACACTGGTGGCAGTGGCCCACTGCGGGGATGCTGTTCCAAAGCCAGAACAGGGCCTGTAGTCATGGTGGTGGGAATTCTGGCCATTTCCAAATAACACCTACGTCTGCCAAAATCCATCAGGCGTCTGCAAGAATGTTGAGGATGGGGAGGTGTATCAGCCTTCAACATGACAAAGACTCAAAGAATACATCCAAAGGTACCTAAGAATGGCTCCACCTGAACACGCTCATGGTTATGGATTGGACTAGCCAGAGCCTACACCTACACCAGATAGTAAAACACCAGTGTGACCTGACGAGGGCTGTGCACATGAGCTGCCCATGCAATCTGACAGAGCTGGGTGACCTTTGCATGGAAGAGTGGCCAAATAATACCAAGTCAAGACATGCCATGCTGACAGACACCTTCACAAGAAGGATGAATGCTATAAGTCACTTACAAGGTGCTTCAACAAAGTATCATTTTAAGGGGGTGCACAATAATGCTTTCACCATATTTGAGATATTGCCATCATTATATTTTACACATAACATGTGTTAATCAATTGGATTGCACAGGTCATATGTCACATGAATGGTGGGTAACATATTTGAATGCATTACTGCAGTCTCATCTTGTTCATAGTTTCATAGGTTCATAGGTTCATACTAGGCTATCTGCCCTATGGCATTTATAAGCCTAGCCAGAGTGTGTATGGCTTTCGCCACCCATATTAAATTAATTTTGCTATGCCCTTTTTCAAGGTTAGTATACAGTGCCTCTGTCTAACTGTGACACAGAAGTGATACCCGGGGTAAATCTATGATCTCCCATCCACTCATCAAGATTCCTCTTGAAGAGAGTCAATGAGGGACTCTGCCTAACCTGGACTGGGATTTTATTCCAGAGTGAAGGGAGCCTCTGGGTTATGAATCTGTCCCTCCAGCATGTCCTATTTATTTCAGTGCTGAGGATCAAGTCCCTCAAGCGCGTAGCTCGATGGGATTTGGATTTTCTGAGGTGCAGCATGTCCATTAATTTCGGGTTGGACATGGCTTTATACGTCAGGCACAGATCGCCTCTGAGCAGGCGGTATGCCACTGAGTAGAGCTGGAGTTTCTTTAACCGGGCAGCATACGGCATATGTTTGAGCCCCTTGATCCTCTTGGTGAGGTACTTTTGGGGTCTTTCCAGTTGCTGCAGGTGTCTGGTAAGGTACATCCCAAAAGGGGCATTGTACTCAATTATGGGCCTGATGAGGGATGAGTAAAGAGGCACGATGACCTCCCCTGATCTAGATGTGAATCCCTTCATGATTAGGTGGGCTATATAAAATGTTTTTCTAACCACTTTGGCCACGTGGTTGTCAAATGAGAGATTGCTATCAACTTGGGTCCCCAGGTCCCTAATTACTTCTTCTGTACTTAATGGATTACCAACTATGTGGTAATTTGTGGGCACTTTGTTTTTGCCAAAGGGGATGACTATACACTTTTTGGAGTTTAGCTTGAGGCCATGGCTCTGGCACCAGTTGTCTGTTTCTATGAGGCCCTTTTGGAGGATGCTTGTGTCAGCTGGAGAGTCTATTATGGCACCCAGTTTGCAGTCATCTGTGAACTTGGTCAGCCACAGTCCTTCCATGTTGGCCTGTACCTCCGAGAAATATATACCGAACAAGAGAGGTCCCAGGACTGAGCCTTGTGGGACGCCACTTGTAACTGGTTTGGAGTCTGATATGGCTCCAGCTATTCTGACCATGTGGGTTCTGTCCTTGAACCAGTTTGCAACCCATCTAGTGACATAGGGGTTTATATTTAATTTGGTGAGCTTATCTATAATGCCCGAGTGGGGTATTGTATCAAAGGCTTTTGCGAAGTCCAGGTAGGCTGTGTGGACCACCTTCCCCTTGTTAATGGCCTTGGTGACTGTTTCAAAGAAATCGACCAGGTTCAAGAGTAGGATCTGCCCTTAACAAAGCCGAACTGGGTAGGATCCAGTGTCTGCAGGTCCCCAATATCTTTATTTATAAGGTCCATGATGATCCTTTCCATAGCTTTGCAGACCAAGCTAGTGAGACTTATGGGGCGATAGTTTCCAGGATCCGTTGAGGCACCACCTTTGTGGAGAGGGACCACTGTTGCTGTACGCCACTCTTTGGGTACATATCCTGTAGTAAGGCTGAGATCGAATAGTAGTTTTAGGTTTGGGTTTAGCTCTTCTTGGAGTTCATGTAGGACACAGCCCGGGACACCGTCAGGTCCCATTGATGCTGTGTTTCTTGCTTTGGAGAGGGCAGCTCTTACCTGAGCATCAGAGATGTCAGGGGGGCAGCACTCTGCTGGGATAGATATTATCCCTTTTGGTGGGGAGGGGGAGAGACGTTTGCACTGAACCTGTCAGTTAGGATGTTGGCAATGTCTGTGGGTTCGGTGTATTTTTTGTCATTTTGGACTAATTCTGAGCATATCTGGGAATTCCCACCCAGGTTCCTAACATAACTAAAGAAAGCCTTGTGATTATCCTTAGTGTCCTGTGCAATTTTTCTCTCGAAGCTGGCCTTAGACGATTTTATGAGTGACCGTAGTTTTTTGCTAATACTGATCAGAGATGCCTTCCCTTTTTGGGATTTTGCTCTATCATGTAATAGCTTCCTCCTTCTATTGTATAGTTTGTTTATGGCTGGGGTCCACCAGACAGGACATCTGCCTTTGGAGGATTGGGTCTTGGTTTTATTTGGGATTGCATGATCCATGCATTCCTGAAGGTGTTCATAGAATGCGTTTATAAAGGATTTTTGGTCTGGGCAGATATCCACAGGCCCGAGGGCTTTTAAGGATTCCACCTTGGTTTTGAGGAGTGTGAAGTTTGCTTTAGAGAAGTTTTTCACTGTGGTTTTCTGGGCATGGGGTGGGGTCGGGATGTGAATATCCAGTGAGATTAGTTTATGGTCTGATCTTACCAGTGAGGGATATACTTCTGGTCTGGAGCATAGAGTCCCCATGTTGGTGATGATCAGGTCCAGTATGTTTTCCCCTCTTGTGGGAGTGGTAACAAGTTATTCCATAGCATTTGAGTTTATAAATTCTAGGAACCTTTGTGCTAGGGTGTTGGAGCTAGAGTAATGCTCCCAGTCTATGGTTGGGTAGTTGAAGTCACCCAATATAATGGCGTTTGGAGAGACCTTCATATTTTTCAGTGTTCTCAGGAAGGCCGAGTGGGGTTTCTGGGTTTGGGAGGGTGGTCTGTAGCAGGCTATAAACTGGAAGGCAGTTTTACCCACTGTTAGTTGCACATGGAATGTCTCTGATGCTTTGTGCTGTGTCACCAACCTGGAGGTGTAGGTATCTTTGACGAATATTGATACTCCCCCTCCTTTTGTGGTTCGGTCCAAGTTTTGGGGCCGACAAGCATGGTATGAGGTATAACCTGGTAGTGTTGAGGTGCTCTCGAGAGCCTTGAACCAGGTTTCTGTTACTGCACAGATATCGATGTTCTCCATGTAAGGAGAGTTTTGAGTGTGTGCATCTTGAGGTTTAGACTTCTGGTGTTGAGTAGCATTACTCTTAGTTTCTTATCCCTTGTGATACCTATGTAGGTGGGTTTGTCTTTTGAGCCTTGCCTAAAAAAGGCACTATGGGGGTAGCAAGAGTCTTTGCCAATATCTGAATGCCCAGGGGTGACAGGTGCAAGCCGTCCCTAGCGAAGCATCGTGGCTTGTCGAGCATATCATCCCAGGCTGGCAGGCATTTGATCCCCTTTGAATGACACCAATACTTAAGTCAATTGTTGAAATTGATCATCTTGTCTTCATACTGTGGCATCATTCTTGGTGAGGGTAAGATGCTACTCAAGGTCAGGGTCATACTGGCCTGGGCTACATGCTCAGAGAGCTCCTCTATGTTTCTTTTCATGTAGTCCAGGGAGGTACGTCTCAGGTCATTCACACCAGCATGGACAATGGCTGAGTCATATTGGTACTTGCCTTGGAGTGACCTGAGTGCTTGTGTTATGTGGCGGATCCTAGCGCCCGACAGGCAGTTCACCATGACCTTCTCCTTGTTCAGCCTGGTAAGTGGGAAGTCAGTGTGCCTGATGATAGTCACCTATTACAGGTGTATCAGGTGTGTTGTTTAGCCTTAAGGGCTGTGACTGTTCAGCACACTGGCTTTGTGAGCTATGTGTTGCACGTGTTTTGTTTTGGGGTAGCGGTTGCTTGGGTGTCTGCTTTGGAGGTCTCTGCTGCTTAGGCAGATTTTTATTTAGAGCCTCCAAGTATGTTTTTGTGTGTTTATGTGTTTGGTATGCTGTCGTGGTAGGTCTATGAGAGACTGGAATTGTAGTGAGTGTGGTTTCCTTCTCCTCCTGACTGGTTACACCAGTACTGAGTTGAGAGAGCTCAGCCTCCAGTTTGGCTATATGGTTGCATCTCTCACATGTGTTGGAATTTGTTGGGAGGAGGAGAGGGTTGTCTGTGTACATGAGGCAGTTGTAACATTGCCTCAAGATTCCCAGATTCACCAGCTGGACTAGAGAGGAGATTGACAACTGACCTTTGGACATGCTAGAATAGTATTGGGAATTTCTTTATAATTGAAAAAAATGGCCAATGGGGAGCAAGGTACTCCAGGGGGAGTTTGTGAGGGTGTAGTGCTTTTAATTTTTTAGTGCTGACTTATATAATTGCTTTAGTGAGCAAGTGCCAGGTAACTTAAATGCAAAAATGACAAACAGTAACTTTCTTTCAATTGAAACAAGGAAATAAGTACAGTAAGCAATGCAGATATCACTAGGGATCAACAGAAGCGCCGAAAAGCCACTTTTTAGTGGATTTAGCTTTTCAGGGAAATAACAAGCATACAAACAAAACTAGATTCAGCAGGCCTGGATCTAGTCTATGCTACAGCAAACAAGGTGTACCAATTACAGTAAGAAATAGTTCAAATATGCAGGCACTATAAGCCTTTAACCAGAAATTCCCAGCTCAGAAGGGCAGAGTCCAGCCTCTTCTCCCACAAGAGTGCAGACCATGAACCTTCTTAATGTAAAATAACTGGCCTGAAGCCCTGGTGCTTAAACCAGAACTAATACACTTTTAGAATAACAAACACTGAGCCCTCACTCAGCAGTTCCCAACTTAGAAGGATGTAAGCCACCTGTCCTGCAACCACAGTGCAGCCCACAGACCTTCCTAATGTAAAACAACTGGTCTAAAGCCCAAGTGCTTAAACTAAAAGGCTTAGAATAAGTTACACCAAGCAGTAATAAATACAATTGAGTACTTTTAAGATGAAGCAAAAGCAAAATAAAGTAGGAAAAAACACAAATACAGTAAAAGCAGAGAAAGGAGTAGTCGAAACTAAGCTGATTGGCCTTCTCAAATGTTCTCCCTGTACTTGTATATTACAAGAACATGGCATGTTAACAGGATTGTGTACACTTATCATACCCACTGTAAGCTTAGAAGGTTGGTGGTGTAACTGGAATTGTGTGACCATACATTCACTGCTGGTTT
The DNA here is from genome assembly GCF_019279795.1 of Protopterus annectens. Taxonomy (NCBI): domain Eukaryota; kingdom Metazoa; phylum Chordata; order Ceratodontiformes; family Protopteridae; genus Protopterus; species Protopterus annectens. The sequence continues at coordinate 162,009,444 of NC_056733.1, forward strand.
GGAAGTCTGGCACTCAAATGTATGCCATTTATCAGTGATGTCATTCCTCATGTCATCCCATTTATGTATCAGAGAAACACAGGGGGTTATGAGAAATAGAGCAAACATATGAGCTAGACAGCTACACATCCTGTGAGGATCTGTACGGTTGTGAGGTATGTGCTATAGTACTTGCCACTGTGCTATACAGGTGAACATCAATGATGTGTACATGGGTGCAGTCTGTGCTGGTGAACAGCCATCACATACTAACACTAATCACGTATCCCAGAGCTCTATATTGTTAGTTGCATGTAGTAAAACTGGTTGCAATGCATGATGTTGAGTGTGGTGTGTCATGCATGTCACCATTTGGGCAATGTGTAGTCTGTGTAATAAATTTGTGCCACCTCACCTGTAAGTGTGTGTATATGTGTGTGTGTGTGTGTGTGTGTGTGTGTGTGTGTGTGTGTGTGTGTGTGTGTGTGTGTCAGCCAACATCAAAGTGCAGGTATTAATGTACATATGTTATTTTCCCCTCACAGGTGGCAATGGGGTTTAGGGTCCCCCCTTTTGGAAACTGGTGTCATTATCTCTGCAGACTCTGACAATGATGATAGGAATAGTGAGGTATAGGTGGGGTTGCCAGGGGCTGAATATGTGCCATTGTTTGGCATCCCACTCCTGTCCACACCATCCCCACACACAGTGACAATGCCCACACATACCCCGTCACCAGTGGCCACAGATGATGGACAGTTGTCAGGGGGAGGCATTGAACAGGTTAGTGTGGTGACTATGGCAGGTGTGAGTGTAGACACTGGCCATAGCCAGAGTGCAGGCGAGGTCCCAGACAGGCGGATGGACAGGAATGCTTGCAGGAGGAACACTGCTCATCCAGCCACTGTTGCAAGTGCCACAGAAGGAGACATCAGACGCATATTCCAGGCTGTCATGGATGCATAGATGCATAGTAAACCCAACAACACACACATACTCAGGATGGTGGATGCAACTCTCCCTGATTTACGTGGTGACATACATGACCTTGTTGAGGCCTCACATCAAAATACTGAGGTTATGAATAGATGGTGAGGTGAGACCTTGGCAATCCTCGACTGTGGCATGTCTGTACTAGAGCATGTGGTGGGAGATGGGCATTGGCCACATGGATGTATGTCATAACCAACAACAGCTGAGAGTCTATGGGGCCGTGCAGCTTCACACTCCCTTAGTGACACTGACACCATCACTACCGAAGGGGGGTTGCTGTCCGCATCACACTGGAACAGGCCATGGTCATGTGGTCCTGTCCAGTCCTGTCAGGGTCACAGATCCAACAGACAACAGTCACCATGAGGAAGGAGTCCTGCATCTAGCATTGGGCCTGGTGGTGCCAGTGATACCCTGGCAGGACCAGTTCCCATGTCCATGCCCGGAGACGGTGACCTGGACACCCTGCCATGTATGGTACACATCTGTCTGATATACCCCTGTCTGGGCCAGCCACATGGGGGACTGTGTGCATACATACACACACACATCTGTATCTCAGGCAGGTCACCTCCAGACACACAGCACCTCTGCACAGCCCATCTATTGGATACCCCTCCAAACACACACACATGATGTCAACAGTATGGTACAGCCTAGGCCTCTGGCAAGCCCACACCATACTCTGTGCATGTGATGATACCTGTGACACATCCCTGTCATCCATACCATTGATGCAGGGACATGCTAATATGAGTCTGATGCACAGGGTGAATATACTACAGTGTAGCTATGTAATACTATGTAAGGTGCTGTCTGCTTGCATTTGTTATGGGTACACATACAGGTGTATGTACCATATTAGCCAGAAGATATTATTGCTGTTAGTACCACTGACAGAAAATAGTCTGACATGCTGTATTCTGTTAGTGTTCCAGGTGTCTGTGTGTCTGCAGGCTGTGGCCCTGCAGACATTCCCAAGAGGGAATATGGCAGACTGAGAATACACTGACCATATCATAGGCAAGGTACAACTTTATATGGACATGTACCTGGTGTATATGCATGCAACAGTGTGTGAGGGACACTGTTGTCAGACAGTGTGACCTTGTATACATACCCCTGTCACAGACAGGTAGCCTTCAAACATGTCAGCTCAGTTTTGTGTACTACTACAGGCTCATACATACAGAACAGGTTACTGCAGTGCTGTCAGCAGGTCCCTCACAAGCATAGCCATTACATTAACAGCAACAGATTCACCTGTCAACACCTGTTGGCCCTGTTATTTCTTTACCATACACTCAACCCTTATGCAGTTGATGAGGGGATGCATAATACTGTGTATGACAGGTGTGTGCTATATATTTCTGAGTCCACTGGGTGGAGCAGGGAGAAAGAATGGTATATCCTTTGCATACACACAGTAAGGACTGAAACACAGGATGTGCACACAGTAACATAAACACAGTTGGCAATACACAGATTAGTAAATCTACATTTCCACCATTATGTAATGTACTACTACATACACATGACATGCCCCACATAGATTATCTGCATGGGACATAACACACTGCATTTTACAACACGCAATGTTCTGAATGCCTCCATGGATGGTGAGATAGCCCACCAGAGATAGGATGTGAAGTCATGTAGTGCTCCTACAAGCTTGGACAGGTGATAGTGTATCAGATGTTGTATCAGCATGATGCTTCAGACAGGTATGCTGCATGATGCTGACATGTGTGTCACTACCCTCCTTGTGGTCAATTTGGCAACAATATCACATGCATGGGCATGGAAAGGCTGTTGGTCCAGATGACATACCTGTGGAAGCATGGAGGTGTTTAGGTGAAATGACAGTGGAGGTTTTAACTAGATTGTTTAACAAAATCCTGGAAAGTGAGAGGATGCCTGAGGAATGGAGAAAAAGTGTTTTGGTACCGATTTTTAAGAATAAGGGTGATGTGCAGAGCTGTAGTAACTACAGAGGGATTAAACTGATCAGTCACAGCATGAAGTTATGGGAAAGAGTAGTGGAAGCTAGGTTAAGAAGGTAGGTGATAATTAGTGATCAGCTGTATGGTTTCATGCCAGGAAAGAGCACTACAGATGCAATGTTTGCTCTGAGAGTGCTGTTGGAAAAGTACAGAGAAGGTCAGAAGGAGTTGCATTGTGTCTTTGTGGACTTAGAGAAGGCATATGGCAGGGTACCTAGACAGGAGTTGTGGTAATGTATGAGGAAGTCAGGACTGTCAGGGAAATATGCAAGAGTGGTACAGGATATGTATGAGGGTAGTGTGACAGCAGTGAGGTCTGTAGTGGGAGTGACAGATGCATTTAAGGTGGAGGTGGGATTACATCAAGGATCAGCTCTAAGCCCTTTCTTATTTGCAATGGTGATGGACAGGTTGACAGACGAGATCAGGCAGGAGTCCCCGTGGACTATGATGTTTGCAGATGACATTGTGATCTGTAGTGAGAGTAGCGAACAGGTGGAGGAGACCCTGAGAGGTGGAGATATGCTCTAGAGAGAAGAGGAATGAAGGTCAGCAGGACTAAGACAGAATATGTATGTGTGTGAATGAGAGGGAGGATAGAGGAATGGTGAGGATGCAGGGAGTAGAGATGGCAAAGGTGGATGAGTTTAAATACTTGGGATCAACAGTTCAGAGTAATGGTGAGTGTGGAAGAGAGGTGAAAAAGAGAGTACAGGCAGGATGGAGTGGGTGGAGAAGAGTGTCAGGAGTGATTTGTGACATAAGAGTACCAGTAAGAGTGAAAGGGAAGGTCTACAAGAGGGTAGTGAGACCAGCTATGTTATATGGGTTGGAGACGATGGCACTGACAAAAAGACAGGAGTCAGAGCTGGATGTGGCAGAGTTAAAGATGTTAATATTTGCACTGGGTATGACGTGGGTGGACAAGATTAGGAATAAGTATATTAGAGGGTCAGTCCAGGTTAGAAGGTTTGGAGACATAGCCAGCGAGGCAAGATTACATTGGTTTGGACATGTGCTGAGGAGGGATGCAGAGTATATTGGGAAAAAGATGCTAAGGATGAAGCTGCCAGGTAACAGGAAAAGAGGAAGGCCTAAGATAAGGTTTATGGATGTGGTGAGAGAAGACATGCAGGTGGTTGGTGTGCCAGAGCAAGATGCAGAGTACAGGAAGAAATGGAAACAGATGATCCACTGTGGCGACCCCTAACAGGAGCAGCCAAAAGAAGAAGAATAATCACATACATGGACATTGTTAAGGGACACAGACCACATATAGTTTGCCAAAAAAAAGGTCTAAGCTTGTTTCCTGCCTTTCCTGTACCTACTCTAGGCCAGAAACAGTTTTGATACATCCAGGACTGTTTGTAAGCATCTGAGGAGTGCCAACATGTCTGCTCTTCAATTGTTCCCTTAGATCTGCTAGTTCTCTCCTCTCCTGTACTATTACTAGCTTATTAGTCTACCACTTTACCAGTCTTCTTCTAGCAAATATTGTAGCACAAAAAAGTGCTACCAGCACTAAATATTCTACAATGAAATAGCTCCAGTACTTATTATTAATGCCCTCCCCACCAGGCGTGTTTAGAGGTCAGTTCCTTGTGGTTCCTCCTATTAGCCTGGTGAACTTGGTCATCCTGAGGCAATGTAGCAACTGCCTCATGTACACTGACAACCCTTTCCTCTTACCTCCCAACACTGAAACTTGTGAGAGATGCACTTATATATCCAAATTGGAAGCCACGCACTCTCCAGCAAAGACCAGAATAGGTGGTCAGGAGGAGAAGGACAACACTTGCACCACACCACATTGAACACATAGCCCTCCACACCACACACCAGTACTGCCTTCACATAAAAACACAAACCACACATCCACCTTCTCAGAGGCTCTCATTACAAATCTACCCAAACAGCAGAGGCCTCCAAGGTGGAAATGCACTCAACCACCACAACACAACACCAATCATGAGACACATATATCCTAAACAGTGTGCCACTCAACCAAAGCCTCTACGGCAAAATAGCATTCCCAATACACTAGTCATAGGTGACTCGATAGTGAGGCACACTGATGTCCCACTCATTAGGTTAAATAAGGGGAAAGTAACAATCAGCTGCCTGTCAGGTGCCAGGATCCACCACATAACGCACATACAAAGGTCCCTCAACAATGGGTACTAATATGGGTCTGTCATTGTACATGTGTATGTGAATGACCTGAGTCATACCTCCCTGGACTACATGAAAAGAGACATGGAGTAGCTGTCAGATTATGTATCCCAAGTGGGTATGACCCTAGCACTGAGCAGCATCCTACCATCACCCAGAATGATACCACAGTAGAAGCAGTAATTGATTGATTCAAACAATTGGCTAAGTTTCTGGTGTCATTCCAAGGGGATACAGTGTCTGCCTGTCTGGGATGACATGAATGACAGACCTCCATGCTTTGCCAGAGATGGCTTTCAACTGTCAACCCTGGGCTTCCGGATACTGGTCAAGGCTCTTGCCACCCCTATAGTGTCTTTATAGGGTGTGTTCCAAAGACCAAATTGCCACCATGACAGCTACAAAAAAATGCAATCTGAGGGTCATGCTGCTCAATGCTAGAAGTGTAAATCTCAAAATGCACTTGCTTGAAGCATCCCTTAAACTTGAGAACATCAACATTTGTGGTGTAACAGAGACCATGTTTCAAAGCAGCAGAAAGCACGCCTGCCCTACCAGAATATAACTCATTCCATACCTTTTGGCCCAAGAACTTGGACCGAAGCTCCAAAGGCAGTGGTGTTTCCATAATCATAAAGGATGCGCACATCTCCAGATTGGTAGCCCAACATAAAGCATCAGAGATACTTCAGGTGCAGCTAACCTTGGGTAAGACAGCGATTCAGGTTATAGCCTGCTATAGGTCCCCAACCATGTCCCAAGATCCACAGTCCATGTTCCTAAGCACCCTGGAGAATATTAGGGTACAACCTAACACTCTCATACTAGGAGAGTTCAACTACCCTTCCATTAACTGGGAAAACTATTCATGTAGCAATACACTTGTCCAGTGTTTCCTGGAATTCATTAATTCCAATGACCTGGACCAGCTCATTGGTACCCCAACTAAAGGTAGCAACATCTCTGACCTGGTCATTACTGACATGGGTGACCATTGCTCTACACCAATAGTCAACTCCTCCCTGGGTAGATCCAACCACAAACTAATCACCTTGGAAATTCCCATCTCACCCACCCCCTGCAAGGGTAACCATCATGAAAAACTTCTCCAAAGCTAACCTTGGGCTCCTAAAACAGAGGTGGCTAACTTCACAGCACCCATGCAAATGGAAAATAGTTGCATGACTGCCAGATCATACATCAATGCAATGTACAAACACGTACACAAATGCATGGATCTCGCCATACCCAATAAAACCAAGACACTCTCCTCCTAAAAAGGAAGCCAATCTGGTGGCCCCCTGCCATAAACAAACTCTACAACAGAAAGAAGAAACTGATGTGGAATAAGGTGAAGTCCCAAGACTGGAAAAACTCCCTTATTAGCCTCAACAAATGGTTGGGATCCCTCACCAAATCATCTACAGCTAGCTATGAAAGCAGTATTGCAGCAAATAGTAAAGACAACCACAAGGCCTTCTATAGTTATGTAAAGAATCTTCACAGCAATGCCCAGATTTTCTCTGGTGGTACTGCCACTACAGGAGTGTGAATGTGCATGGCCACATGGGCTATCAGCTGATTTTGTTGGTTAACTACGTCCACATGTCCAACACCCTACTCCCACCACATGTTCAAGCATAGACATTGGTCAGTTAAGGACTGACAATGTGTCACCCTACTGTCTATCCACTACATCAATGAAATGACATAAGACATCTCCAATGCCATGGAGGATGTCATGCATGCCAGGCAGTGTGTCATCCATGACCCTGAGCATCCATCTGTTGTACTGTTCACAATGTGCCTGTGCTTCCATGATGGACAGAAACCTGCACTGGGTGACTGTGCTTTGACACCTCTGACAGGCGTTAGAAGGGCAGCAGTCATCATTTGAGCACCCCTGTCAATCTTCCTGTGTGGGACCTCACCAGATCTCTGGCTATGGCTAGTGTCTACAGTCACAGATGCATAGTCCTCACACTCCTCTGTTCGATGCCACCACCCTCTAACTGCCAAATATCTGTGTCTGCTGGGGACTGGGTATGGGGATGTCAATGTGATGTTAACCAATGGGACCGATCCAGCCCCCAACAACCCCACCTGTGCCTCACAATGTCCACCATCATCATCATCAGAGTCTGATGTCACACTGGCATCAGGTTGTGAGGGTGACACACTCCAACCCCCATGGTCACCTGTGAGGGGAAGACAACTTGAATACCTCTACTATAATGTTTGCTGATACACACACACACACACACACACACACACACACACACACACACACACACACACACACACACACACACACACACACACACACAGGTGAGGTGCCACAAAGGTATTATACACAACACATCATCTGACTGATGGCATGAGCAACACACAATCAGGCAACAACAGATACACTCTGGACAAGCCCAGAACTACATGCAGTGCAGCTACATGCATGTATTGTAACATGGATGTGCTTAACAGCTGTATGCATGGCAAAGTGCCAGCCCTTAATATACCTAAAGTATAGGTGAACCATTACATGACAGTTTCACACTCACCGGCTACAGGTTGATGTACCCCAGCCACACCAGAGGTACCTATGGATTTGTGGAGGAGAGGTGTTGTCAGGACACACACATGTGGTATTGGTGCAGGATAATATCTGCATTTATGAACATGTACAGTACAAGCTGTGATACTACTAAAATTGCTGACATTCAAAATGTGTACACATGTGCATTATAAATTCCCAACCCCAAATGCTGATTGATCTCACATATGCATACAGATATGCAGAGGCTGCCAGTATGAATGCTACAGTATTAACGTGATGAGCACTGGAGGCTTACTTGGATGCTTATCAGCTGTAGAATCTGTACCACCCACCTGCACGACATATGTTGTGATGGTTTCCTGTGAATTGGTGGTTGAACCCAGGTGTGCCAGGAACTCCTCTGTGGCTGACAGTGGTGGTTGTGTAGCAAGCACTCCCCCTGTGCCAGCACAGTCCCTGGCCACAGCTGCAGCCCTTTGCCATACATGTTGTATGACATCAGTAGCAAGTTGTTGGACCTCTATGTAGCTCCTGTCCCTATGGCCCATATCATTCACTGTTGCTACCAGGTCTGCCCACAGAGCAGTGCATCATTGCTGGTTGTAGTGAAACCTTAACAACAGCACCCATTGATGGAGTCCCGGGGAATCATGAACTGTAGTGGTCTCAGCTTCTGACAAGGGTGGGTTGTGACATCTGTTCATCCCACCTGACAGACATGAACAGAGGAACACATCACAGGGCTGCATACATTGCTCATCATTATGTACAGACCCTGCACACCCACTTTTGCCAGCACTATCCACCACTAACCCCCACATGATAATCCTGCCATCTATCAGCAGAGTATGCCTGTGGGTATTGTCAACACAGTGGCAATACAGCCTGCATTGTCCTCCTGATCCTGATGTTTCATGCTACTTGCTGCATGTGCTATGATGTGTTGAATGCATGTACCCATTGCACCTATTACTGCCTGTCTGTAGCCTATCTACGTGGTCTGCTGTGTTGTCAGCCTCTTAATGTATTAGTAATCACGTGGTCTGTAGGCCCAACCCTCAGGTCTCCCTGGCCTTCCTCCCTCAGATTCTGGACTATATGGCTGACAATGTCCTACAGTTTCCCCAGTCAGTGTGGTTGATATGGGTGTCCTGGCACTGTGTAGCACCTGCCTCATGTGCACAGATGGACAGCCATTTACAAACACTAGCAAGGTACCTCCTATGCCAAGCCAACAGATATTGCCAATATACTGGCTGACAGATTCAGTGCCAATTTTCTACCTCTCTCCTCCACCAAAGGACCAATCACAATACCAGTAGATTGCCAGGCACCCAGTATTACTTCTGCAAAGGTTAAAACAGCACTGTCCAATGCCAATAATACAGCTTCTATGGGACCTGACAATATCCCTGGCTATGTTCTGCATGAACTACAGAGTGAACTGGCACCACACGTGTGTGCCTGTTCAATCACAGCCTCACCTCAGGATCTGTCCCTACTGAATGGTTCACTGCTACAGTCATTCCTGCCCACAAAGGAGGAGCAACTATAGACCCTGGGAATTATCACCCAATTAGCCTGACAAGTCTGATATGCAAAGCTATGGAATGCATAATCATGGACCTAATAAACAAGGATATAGGAATCTCCAAACTCTGGATCCCACACAGTTTGGTTTTGTGAAGGGTAGATCATGCCTGCTAAACCTGGTTGACTTCTTTGAGTCAGTCACCAGAGCTGTGGAAGATGGCAGGGTGGTTGATTCAGCCTACCTTGATCTGTCCAAGGCCTTTGATACCATTCCCCATGCAGGAATCATAAAAAAAAAAACAATATCACATGGTGAGTTGCAAACTGGCTCACAGATAGAACCCACAGTGTGAAAGTAACTGACTCCATGTCAGACTGCCAACCAGTTACGAGTGGAGTTCCACAGGGTTCAATACTGGGTCCTCTCCTGTTTGGTATCTACTTCTCTGAAGTCCAGACCAACACAAAGGGACTCTGGTTGACAAGGTTTGCACACAATTGCAAGTTGGGAGCTATTATTATCTCCCCAAGTGATGTTGACATTCTGCAGAAAGGCCTCACTGAGACCAACGACTGGTGTCAGAACCATGGCCTTAAACTCAATGCCAAAAAATGTGTTGTCATTCCCTTTGGGAAAAATTCGGTTCCCATAAATTACCACATTGATGGCAGTTCACAGAACACAGAAGGCTTTATAACAGATCTGGGAACACAGGTTGACAGCAACCTCTCTTTTGACCACCACATTGCCACTGTGGTCAGAAAGTCCTTCTATGTGGCACATCTCATTATTAAGGGTTTTGCATCTAGAAAAAAAGAGGTCATTGTCTCCCTCTACTCTTCCCTCATTAGGCCAGTCATCGAGTACAGTGCCTCATTTGGCATGTACTTCACTAGACACCTGCAACAACTGGAGAGGCCGCAAACATACCTCACAAAGATGATGCTAGGCCTTAAACAGTTGTCCTATATGGACAGACTCAAACAACTCCAACTATTCTCTGTCTCATATCGCCTACTTAGAGGTGATCTCTGCTTGACTTACAAAGTCATGTCTGACCCAACTCTGTTAGAAATGCTACATCTAATGAAATCCCAATCCCTCCACACCACACTCTCCACAAACCTCAACCTCATTACCACAAACAACAGAACATGCTGGAGGGACAGGTTCATAACCCAGACACTGCTCATGCTATGGAATAGACTTCCCATACATGTCAAACAGAGCACCTCACTGGCCCTCTTCAAGAGAACTCTTGCTGAATAGATGGGAAATAGAAAACTCACCCCGGGGATCACTCCAGTGCAATACTCAACAGATGCACTGGGAACAAATGTTGGGTGGCATGATGCCAGTGTAATCTTTTGGGCTAGGCTTAGATAGGTTCCAGGTCCATTAGCCTAGTACACACCTATGAACCTATGAACCTAAACATCTGGATATTCCATAGACATCTGTATAGAGGACTGGTATGGCCTGCACAATGGTTTAACATGCTGCTTGTGAGGCAGATGCCATTATGATGCTATATAAAGCAATGTCATTGGAAGGTGGTAAACAGGTGAGGATGGTACACCAATCAAAATGTATCAGCCAAACAGAATATGATCTTTACCCAAAGAGACACACAGACATGGTTGCTAGTAATAAGATTAGAGCTCCTACCTATCTAGTTATTTCTACTATAGTATTATGCACTTATCAGATGGGCCACAGAGCTCCCATAGTTTTGTGTCATCCCAAGGTACTTCTAAGGTGAGTGACATCAGCAAGACTAGTAAAGTAGGGTGATGTGATGTTTACAGGGTGGTACACAAATCAAAATGGTATAAAGCACACAATATATGATTCTCGCACACAGACAGTTGCCACTTTTGAGATTAGAACTCCTGCATATCTAGTTATTTTTACTATTGTGTTATGCAGTTATCAGATGTGCCACAGAGCTTATACAGTTTCACCTGATTATCCTTAGTGTCCTGTGCAATTTTTCTCTTGAAGCTGGCCTTAGACAATTTTATGAGTGCCCATAGTTTTTTGCTAATACTGATCAGAGATGCCTTCCCTTTTTGGGATTTTTCTCTATCATGTAGTAGCTTCCTCCTTCTATTGTATAGTTTGTTTATGGCTGGGGTCCACCAGACAGGACATCTGCCTTTGGAGGATTGGGTCTTGGTTTTATTTGGGATTGCATGATCCATGCATTCCTGAAGGTGTTCATAGAATGCGTGTATAAAGGATTTTGTGGTCTGGGCCGTATTATCCACAGGCCCGGGGGCTTTGAAGGATTCCACCTTGGTTTTGAGGAGTGTGAAATTTGCTTTAGAGAAGTTTTTCACTGTAGTTTTCTGTTTATGGGGTTAGGTCAGGATGTTAATATCCAGTGAGATTAGTTTATGGTCTGATCTTACCAGTGAGGGATACACTTCTGGTCTGGAGCATAGAGTCCCCATGTTGGTGATGATCAGGTCCAGTATGTTTTCCCCTCTTGTGGGAGTGGTAACAAGTTATTCCATAGCATTTGAGTTTATAAATTCTAGGAACCTGTGGGCTAGGGTGTTGGAGCTAGAGTAATGCTCCCAGTCTATGGTTGGGTAGTTGAAGTCACCCAATATAATGGTGTTTGGAGAGACCTTCATATTTTCCAGTGTTCTCAGGAAGGCCGAGTGGGGTTCCTTGGTTTGGGAGGGTGGTCTGTAGCAGGCTATAAACTGGAAGGCAGTTTTACCCACTGTTATTTGCACATGGATAGTCTCTGATTCTTCGTGCTGTGCCACCAACCTGGAGGTGTGAGTATCTTTGATGAATATTGATACTCCCCCTCCTTTTGTGGTTCGGTCCAAGTTTTGGGGCTGAAAAGCATGGTATGAGGTATAACCTGGTAGTGCTGGGGTGCTCTCGAGAGCCTTGAACCAGATTTCTGTTACTACACAGATATCAATGTTCTCCATGCTAAGGAGAGTTTCGAGTGCGTGCATCTTGAGGTTTAGACTTCTGGCGTTGAGTAGCATTACTCTTAGTTTCTTATCCCTTGTGATACCTATGGAGGTGGGTTTGTCTTTTGAGCCTTGCCCAAAAAAGGCACTATGGGGGTAGCAAGAGCCTTTGCCAATATCCAAAAGCCCAGGGGTGACAGGTGCAAGCCATCCCTAGTGAAGCATCGTGGCTTGTCGAGCACGTCATCCCAGGCTGACAGGCATTGGATCCCCTTTGAATGATACCAATACTTAAGCCAATTGTTGAAATTGATAATCTTGTCTTCATACCATGGCATCATTCTTGGTGAGGGTAAGATGCTACTCAAGGTCAGGGTCATACCGGCCTGGGCTACATGCTCAGAGAGCTCCTCTATGTCTCTTTTCATGTAGTCCAGGGAGGTACGTCTCAGGTCATTCACACCAGCATGGACAATGACTGAGTCATATTTGTACTTGCCTTGGAGTGACCTGAGTGCTTGTGTTATGTGGCAGATCCTAGCGCCCGACAGGCAGCTCACCGTGACCTTCTCCTTGTTCAGCCTGGTGAGTGGAACGTCAGTGTGCCTGATGATAGAGTCACCTATTACAAGTGTATCAGGTGTGTTGTTTAGCCTTAACGGCTGTGACTGTTCGGCACACTGGCTTTGTGAGCTATGTGTTGCACGTGTTTTGTTTTGGGGTAGCTGTTGCTTGGGGGTCTGCTTTGGAGGTCTCTGCTGCTTAGGCAGATTTTTATTTAGAGCCTCCAAGTATGTTTTTGTGTGTTTATTTGTTTGGTTTGCTGTCGTGGTAGGTCTATGTGAGACTGGAATTGTAGTGAGTGTGGTTTCCTTCTCCTCCTGACTGGTTACGCCAGTTCTGAGTTGAGAGAGCTTAGCCTCCAGTTTGGCTATATGGTTGCATCTCTCACATGTGTTGGAATTTGTTGGGAGGAGGAGAGGGTTGTCTGTGTACATGAGGCAGTTGTAACATTGCCTCAAAATTCCCAGATTCACCAGCTGGACTAGAGAGGAGATTGACAACTGACCTTTGGACATGCTAGAATAGTATTGGGAATTTCTTTATAATTGAAAAAAATGGCCAATGGGGAGCAAGGTACTCCAGGGGGAGTTTGTGAGGGTGCAGTGCTTTTAATTTTTTAGTGCTGACTTATATAATTGCTTTAGTGAGCAAGTGCCAGGTAACTTAAATACAAAAATGACAGTAATGACAGTAACTTTCTTTCAAGTGAAACAAGGAAATAAGTACAGTAAGCAATGCAGATATCACTAGGGATCCACAGAAGCACTGAAAAGCCGCGTTTTAGGTGAAATTAGCTTTTCAGCAAAATAACAAGCATACAAACAAATCTAGATTCAGCAGGCCTGGATCTAGTCTATGCTACAACAAACAAGGTGTACCAATTACAGTAAGAAATAGTTCAAATATGCAGGCACTATAATCCTTTAACCAGAAATTCCCAGCTCAGAAGGGCAGAGTCCAGCCTCTTCCCCCACAAGAGTGCAGACCATGAACCTTCTTAATGTAAAATAACTGGCCTGAAGCCCTGGTGCTTAAACCAGAACTAATACACTTTTAGAATAACAGACTCTGAGCCCTCAATCAGCAGTTCCCAACTTAGAAGGATGTAAGCTACCTGTCCTGCCACCACAGTGCAGCCCACGGACCTTCCTAATGTAAAACAACTGGTCTAAAGCCCAAGTGCTTAAACTAAAAGGCTTAGAATAAGTTACACCAAGCAGTAATAAATACAACTGAGTACTTTTAAGATGATGCAAAAGCAAAATAAAGTAGGAAAAAACACAAATACAGTAAAAGCAGATAATTTTTTTTTTTTTTTTTTGTGAAAAGAGAGAAAGGAGTAGCCAAAACTAAGCTGATTGGCCTTCTCAAATGTTCTCCCTGTACTGGGTAGAATGAGGTAATGACACTAGACTGGGAGGTGGGTCCCAGATCAAATTTACACTAGGGGCAGGCAACTGCAAAGCCACCAACTATAAAAACACTATACAGGGAGGGAGGGTGGGAAACAAACTGCAGAAATGTTTCACAGCTGAAAATCAGCAGTGAGCCTTTAAATGAAAGTTTTAAACAGCTAAAGGAGCCTCTAGAAAAAAAGAGTTTACTGTAACCAGTTATCAGAAACAAACAACCCAAGAGATGCTTAATAAAGGTGGACAATTTCCAGTTAATACCTCACACACAGTGAAACTAGCTAGAAAAATACACAGTACACAAAGTGCTATAAATAACAAAGAAATAAAGAACAAAATAAACAAAAAACAGGATACTTAAAGTTATATATTATAGCTCCGAGTTTCCTCAGTGTCCTTTCTTCGATCAGTTCACTGTGAAAACATGACAGACAGTCCTCAGTGCATTGTCAGAGATGGCCTGCATCTGTCACCCCTCGGTTTCCAAGTACTGGCTAAGTCTCTTGCCATCCCTTTAGTGCCTTTTTAGGCAGTGTTCCAAATCACATTGCCACTGTAACAGCTAGACATGAATGTTATCGGAGGGTCATGTTTCTCAACAGTAGACATTTAACTCTCAAGATGCAGTTACTCAAAGCACTCCTCAAAATGGAGAATATTGACAGTTATGCTGCAATGGAGAGCTGGTTTACAGCAGTAGACAGCAACCCTGCACTAACAGGCTATGACACATTCCATAGCTGTCAGCCCTAAAACATGGACCACAGCTCCAAAGGTGGTGGTGTCTCCATATTTATAACAGATAAACACACCTCCAGACTAATATCCAAGGATAATGCATCTGAGATACTTCAGGTACAACTGACTATGGGTAATAGTGCAATCCAGGTCATAGCCTGCTATGGGTCCACATCCATGTCCCCAGACTGTCAAGCCACATTCCTCAACATCATGGCATCTATCAAGGTCCAACTCAGCACTGACATAGTAGGAGACTTCAAGTACCCCTCCGTCAACTGGGAAAGGTAGTCAAGCACCAATAGACTGGCCCAACACTTCCTGAAATTCATCAGTTCCAATGCCCTGGACCAGCTCATACTGACCACCAGTAGAGGATGCAATAACCTTGACCTGTGTTGCTTACTTACATATGGGGCCATTGCTCAACAACAGTATTCAATCTCTACCTGGTCAGATCCAAACATGATGTAATCACCATGGCAGTCCATATCTCACTCACATCCCCCACAAAAATAACCACCTTGAAAAAACTCTCCAAAGCTGACTGGAGTCATAAAACCAGGGGTGGATGACTTTGCTGCACATATGCCAATGGAAAATAGCTGCATAACTGTTGACTCATACACAAATGCATTGTACAAACATGTACATGAATGCATGGTACTAGCCATAGCTAACAGAACCAAGCCATTGTCCTCCAAACACTGGAAACCAATGTGATGGTCCACTGCCATTACTAAAGTGTAGAACAGAAGGAAGACACGGTTGCAGAAAAAGTGGTGTCACAAGACTGATAAACCCCCTTATTAGCCTCAACAACAACTTGAGATCCCTCATGGAATCACCTACAGCCAACTATGAAGGCAGAATTGCAGCAGACACTGACAACAATCATAAAAGCCTTTGATAGTTATACCAATAACCTCCACAGCAATACCCACAAGTGCTGTGACTTACTGCACAATGCTAACTCCTATCCTGAGCCAACAGATATTGGCAACAGTCTTGCCAACACATTCAGTGCCAGCTTTACCCCTCACTCCCCCCTAAGGGAACAATCACAATGGCAGATGAATGCCAGGCACCCAGCATTACTGCCACCTGGGATAGACCTACATTGTCCACAGGCAAGAATACAGCTTCCATGTGACCCAAACATATCCGTGACTGTGTTCTACATGATGTACAAAGAGACTTGGCACCACATCTGTGTGCCCTGTTCAGTCACAGCCTCACCTCAGGCTTTGTCCCTTCAAAATGGTGCACTGCTACAGTCATTCATCTCCATAAAGGGGTAACAACTACAAACCATGGGGATTATTGGCCAATTAGCCTGATGAGTCTACAATGTACAGGTATGGACCGCATCATCAGGGACCTGATTGACAAAGATATAGGTAATCTCCTAACTCTGGACCCCAGAGAGTTTGGTTTTTGTGAATGGCAGATCATGCCTGCTCAACCTGGTTGGCTTCTTTGAGTGAGTCACCAGAGCTGTGTATAGTGGTAAGGCACTGCATACAGCCTACCTTGATCTGGCCAAGGCTTTTGATACCATTCCTCAGTCAGGAATTATTGATAAACCTACCAAACTAGGCATCAATCCCTATATCAGTAGGTGGGTTGCAAATTGGTTCACAAAACACACAGTGTGACAGTGGCAAACTCCAAGTCAGACTGCCAAGCAGTCACAAGTAGAGTCCCAGAGAGATCCAAACTGGGTAGTCTCCTGTCCAGCATCTACTTCTCAGGAGTCCAGCTCAATACAGAGGAACTCTGGATGACCTAGTTCACAGAGGACTGCAAGCTGGGTGCCATCATTAACACCACAAGTGATGCAGACATTCTACAGAAAAGCCTCACTGAGCCAATGAGTGGTGTGGAAACCATGGCCAGAAGCTTAACACCACAAAAATGCATTATCATCCCCTTTAGTAAAACACTCAGTTCCCAGTAAGTACCACATCGATGGGAGCCCAATGAACACTGGAGGCATTACTAGAGATGTGGGGACACAGGTTGACAGCAACTTCTTCTTCAAACACCACATTGCCACTGTGGTCAGGAATTCCTTCCATATGGCACATCACATTACCAAGGGTTTTGCATCCAGGAAGACAGAGGTAATCATCTCTGTCTACTCTTCTGACATTAGACCACTCATCAAGTATTATGGTCCATTTGGCATGTACCTCACTAGACACCTGCAACAGCTGGGGAGGCCACAGAAGTACCTCACAAAGAGGTTCCTAGGCATTAAACACATGTTCTACACAGACAGACTCAGAGGACTCCAGCTATTCTGTATGTCATATCACCTACATAGAGACTATCTGTGCTTGACTTACAAAGCCATATCTGACCCAACTCTTTTATAAATGCTACATATGAAGACATCCCAATCCCTCCACACCACACATTGCAGAGACTTCTACCTCATTACCACAATCGACACAACATGCTAGTAGGAAAGGTTCCTCATCAAGAGACTGCACATGCCCTGGAATACACTTCCCATACATGTTGTGCAGAGCACCTAGCTGACCCTGTTTCATGGAAATCTTGATGAGAGGATGGGTAATAGACAGTTCACCCTAAGGATCACTGTGGTGGCTCTACTTGATACAGGAACTGGGAAGTAACATCGAATGGCACAATGGCAGGGCTCTTTTATGGGCTAGGTTTGTAAAGGCTCCTGGCCCATTAGACTACTACACACTTATAAACCTATAAGAGGAATGACATCAGCAGGACTCATAAAGTAGGGCAGTGGGTGTTAAACTTATCAAAATACTTTGCCAACAGACACACCACACACATTTGCCAGATGTAAGAGTAGAACCCTACCTCACTAGTTATTTGCACCATAGTGTTCAACAGTTATCACACATGCTACAGAGCTTATAGAGCTGACAGCTGGCTAAAGGTAATGATATGGGGAATGACATCGGCAGGACTGATAAAGTAGGGTAGTGGAAAGTGTTGTAGGTGGGAATGGCATAAAACTGTTTCACCTACAAATGAACAAACAAATCCCTCAGTCTTGCACTCACAACTGTCTCTCACACACACACACACATACACACACACACACACACACACACACACACACACACACACACACACACACACACACACACACACACACACACACACACAGTTGCTAGTATTGGGTTTAAAACTCCTACCTATCTAGTTATTTACAATATAGTGTTACAGAGTTATCGCATGTGCTGCAGAGTGTATAGGGATAGCAGGTGTCCAAAGGTACTTCTAAGGAGAATGACAGCAGCAGCTCTTGTGCAGTTGGGCAATGTGAAGTGTACTGAGTGGGAACAGTCAGCCAATACTTAGACCTGCAGAGGCACACACACACACACACACACACACACACACACACACACACACACACACACACACACACACACACACACACACACACACACACACATGCAGGTGATGTGATATTAGCATCCAAACCTCAGTACTATTACACAATGGGGCTCACTTTTTATGCTTGCATGTGCCACTGTTTAACACCAATATGCCACTGTCCACAGCAGGACATCACTGTATGCCATTCAGAGTACCCATGTGTGTGACCCACACTGCTGTGTCTTTCCCCCCGAGTCTCTCTGTCTATCACTGTCTGTCTCTCACTTCCCCAATCTAAGTGTGTGTATGCTTGACATATATAATCTTTTGGCCATATATGTCTGCATGTGTGTGTCATGCACAACATATGCGGATATATCACATATGGACCACCTGCAGCTAGCTGGGGTTAATCCTTTCTGATGTGTGTGTGTGTAGGAACAGTTAAGGTGTAAATAGCTGTCTGTATGCACATATATATCTACACAATATAGTCATATAGACCAGTGTAGGTTCCAGCATGTCCTGTGATTCTCTAAGTGTAGGAGCATGCCCAGTGTGACCTTGTACAGTTAGAGTGGGACTCCATTCCAGAGATGTGTACTCCGGTCCAGGGTTTTGTGTGCTACAGACATACATTTCAGAGGTTCAGGGGTAATGGTTTGTTTTGGCAGACATTTTCTGACATATTTGTATTCTGACAGTGCAATTTGCTGCATCATTACCTAGTGTTAGACATCCTGAAATCATCACAGTGCTTTAGCAGAGGAATACTAGTTGTATGATGCGTAGACTGATATTATAATAGCAGCAATGTACATTCTTGCCCAACAAGGCCAGTTGGGAGGTGTGGCTACAGCCAGTTGAGTTATAGTCCAGCAATTTGTTGATACACTGGCTGGGGATCTTCTGCTTCTGTTGTATCTGTGTAACCTGAGATGTGATATCCTGGTGTGGCCATACCTGTCTGCTGTACAATTTTTTGACAGATTGTCCGAGTGTTTGGCTAGAGGTTTTGTCCATTCTGCATAAACATGTGTTTTTATGGTGAGTTATTTGAGTATAATTGAAGAGTGATGTTACAAATTATTGACAGACATTACTGTGTCAGCCTACATAACCTTCAGACAATTCCCGCTACTGCAAACTCCTCTCCCTACTGACTTTCTCAGTATGTCAGGGCAATATTTACCACACGTGCCTATCATTGTGCATTTGTTCCACATTTACTTCTGCCCTTGTTCAGACATGTTCCTGTCAGAGGTTTGGGGTTATGGGTGTGGGTACAGACTTCATTGTTCTGTGCAGGCATGCCCATTATATGCAAAAGCAAACATAAAACACGGAAAAAAGTCATATTGACAATGAACACTGGCAACAGTACCAAGAAGCATGATTATTCACAAAAGCCCCAGCATCTCGGCTACACAGCCCTCAAGAAGTCTATATGTGTAGTATATTCCACATAGCACTGTGACTTACAGGTATGTTAGTGGCAGAGCAAAAGGTGTCACTGACATGCATAATCATTGGCACTACAATTATCTGCACATGGCCCTATGACAGACTGCCTGTACCTAGGGCAGTACAAGATGACAGCCAGAACATGCTGGCCAGATCCTGACAGTATTGACCACACATGGACATAGCTCATTGACCCCTGCATATTGAGCACATGCAACATGTTTTCATGTGCATTGCGACAGTTCTACCAATCTGTGTTATACTGCTATTTCCCTGCAAACATACATGTTACTGCGTTTCTGTGGGTATATGGGGGGGGGGGGGCACACCTGTCAACTGCAAACATTTGCAAAGACTGTGGTGATATTTGCTCTACATTTTGATTCCATTTACCATACGATTGTGCCCCGTCTTTGGGACTACAGGCATATCAGTAAGGAGCATAGGTGAGATTGTTATGGCATACATGTTCATGTCAGACTTGTTACTCTTCAGAGCCTTACTGCAACTGCGAGATCTGCTGTGCTATGACTGTGTGGGTCTATAGTGGGGGGTGGTTCAATATTGCTGCCATTTGTGGTGCTTTTCCAGACATTTCTATCTGGTTTTCTACTGCAGACTTGTTGTGTTGGTCTGAGGGGTGGGTATGGGACCCCACACTGACATCCATGGCTGTGAGCTATAACCCTCCATTTAGTTGGCCCCACACATATACTGCTGTGGGATTTGCCACCTTGGGTATTACTGAATAGTGTTGGGAGGCCAGTATTGGCAGACATTTCCTGGTGTCCCACATAGCTGTCAGTTGTCTGCCACTATCCCAGTAGTCCGCCCCATTCCCTTGCATGCATTCAACAATGCCATACCTATGCTAGCAGAGCATACTGATGCATTAATTTACTGTTAAGGCAACTGAATTACCTTGTGCCTGTGGCAGTTGTATGTACAGCACTTGAGGGCTGCCTATGTCGGATGCACACAGTACACTGCCTATACATGGTAAGTTACAGGTAGTGTGATGTGTGTGTCATCCCTCTGTACTGTGTGTGCAAGTAGAGAGAGGTGTCAGTCCCTGGGTGCCTACAGTGTCAGAGTGTGTGCTATGCGTTGCCTCTTTGCCAAGGCCAGGCCATACTGGGCATGCCTCCTTCTGCCTACAGGGGCTGGCTCAGGGGGGTCTATATTATAACACTGAATTCTACAAAGATCGAATATTATAATATCGAACCCTAATCACAGAAATCCAAAAACATCGAACAGTCAGAATAGCAAATTTTTTCCCAGGGAAAAAATTTGCTATTCTGAGAAACATACACACAACACAAACACACACAAAAATCAGCAATCCACACACATACACTTAAAATCCTTCACCTAAACCTAAACTAAACTTTACATACACTACTAGCTATCCACTTACCTTAACCCAACCCTAACCCTAAGGTCCATCATTATTGCACACTCACCTCACCCGCGCCCTAACAATAACTCACTTAACATGCCCGCTAACCCTAACCTACACCCAACCTCACACTTACCTGACCCGCACCCTAACCCTAACTCACCTAACCAGCCCCCTAACCCTAACCTACACACAATCGCACACTTACCTGACTCTCGCCCTAACCCTAATGTTCACACAACCGCACACTTAACTGACCCACTCCCTAACCCTAACTCACCTTACCCTCCCCTAACCCTAACCTACACACAATCGCACACTTACCTGAACCGACCCATAACGTTCCAACATATCGAATGCTGAAAACAGTGAAGCCACAGCAACAGCCCACCGAATTCTTTCCCTGGGAAAGAATTTGGAGTCCTGCACCTTCGCTGTTTTCAGCGTTCAACATTACGGGGTCGATATTATAACATTCGATCTTTGTAGAATTCGATGTTATAATATAGACCCAGCTCAGGGGGTTCCTGACAGTTGATGGAGGGGAAGCCCTTGCAGTTTATGTAGACCCTACCTTGCTCACCAGGTGGTGCTTTGATGTGGATGTGCGTGCAGTCTATGCCACCTAGTACTTCCAGGCATTCAGTTACATTGTGGGAAAGGCGCATATTGCTGGTCAATTGCTCACGGCTGTTGGGGAAGTATATGTGGTCATGGGCATTTGGTAGCATGGCATCCAGGAACTGGTGGAGTACTCTGAATGCAGATGCCTGTGACACCCCCATGATATCCCCAGTAGGTCTTTGGAAAGTACCTGTACCCAGTATTCTTAAGGCTACACATACCTTAGTATCGACTGGGATGGGTTCTCCTCTGTGTTGTGGTGGGAATGGCATAAAACTGTTTCACCTACAAACGATCAAACAAATCCCTCAGTCTTGCACACACAACTGTCTCTCTCACAAACACACACACACACACACACACACACACACACACACACACACACACACACACACACACACACACACACACACACACACACACACACATATACACAGTTGCTAGTATTGGGTTTAGAACTCTTACCTATGTAGTTACTTATACTATAGTGTTACGGAGTTATCGCACATGCTACAGAGCTTATAAGGATAGCAGGTGTCCAATTGTACTTCTAAAGTGAATGACAGCAGCAGCTCTTGTGCAGTTGGGCAATGTGAAGTGCACTGAGTGGGAACAGTCTGCTAATACTTAGACCTACAGAGGAATACACACACACACACACACACACACACACACACACACACACACACACACACGCACGCACGCACGCACGCACACACACACACACACACACACACACACACACACACACACACACACACACACAGTTGCTAGTATTGGGTTTAGCACTCCTACCTATGTAGTTACTTATACTATAGTGTTACGGAGTTATCGCACATGCTACAGAGCTTATAAGGATAGCAGGTGTCCAATAGTACTTCTAAAGTGAATGACAGCAGCAGCTCTTGTGTAGCTGGGCAATGTGAAGTGCAATGAGTGGGAACATTCTGCTAATACTTAGACCTACAGAGGCACACACACACACACACACACACACACACACACACACACACACACACACACACACACACACACAAACATGCAGGTGATGTGATATTAACACCCAAACCTCAGTACTATTACACAATGGGGCTCACCTTTTATGCTTGCATGTGCCACTGTTTAAACACCAGTATGCCACTGTCCACAGCAGGACATTACTGTATGCCATTCAGGGTACCCATGTGTGTGACACACGCTGCTGTCTGTCCCCCTGCATTTCTCTATCACTGTCTGTCTCTCACTTCCTAACATCTATGTGTGTGTATGCTTGACATATATAATCTATTAGCCATATATGTCTGCATGTGTGTCATACACAACAGATGTGGATATATCACATATGGGCCACATACAGCTAGCTGGGGTTAATCCTGCCTGATGTGTTTGTGTAGGGACAGTTAAGGTGTACATAGCTGTCTGTATGCACATGTATATCTTCACAATATAGTTGTATTGACTAATGTAGGTTCCAACATGTCCTGTGATTCTCTAAGTGTAGGAGAATGCCCAGTGTGACCTTGTATAGTTAGAGTGGGACTCCATTCCAGAGGTAAGTGTATTCCTGTCCGGGGTTTTGTGTTCTACAGACGTGCCTTTCAGAGTTACAGAGAACTTTCCTTGGGGTAATGGTTTGTTTTGGCAGACATTTTCTGACATATCTGTATTCTGACAGTGCAATTTAGTGTGTCATTACCTAGTGTCAGACATGCTCAAATCATCACAGTGCTTTAGCAGAGGAATACTAGTCGTATGATGCATAGACTGATATTATAATGGCAGCAATGTACATTCTTGCCCAACAAGGCCATTTGGGAGGTGTGGCTACAGCCAGTTGAGTTATAGTCCAGCAACTTGTTGATTTACTGACTGGGGATCTTCTGCTTCTGTGGTATCTGTGTAACCTGAGATGTGATATCCTGCTGTGGCCATACCTGTCTTCTGTACATTTTTTGGCAGATTGTCTGGGTGTTTGGCTAGAGGTTTTGTCCAGTCTGCATAAACATGTGTTTTTATGGCAAGTTATTTCAGTATAATTGAAGAGTGATGTTACAAAATATTGACAGACATACTGTGTCTGCCTACATAACCTCCAGGCAATTCCCACTACTGCAAATCCATCACTCTACAAACTTTCTCAGTATGTCAGGGCAATATTTACTACACATGCCTATCATTGTGCGTTTGTTCCACATTTACTTCTGCCCTTGTTCAGACATGTTCCTGTCAGAGGTGTGGTGTTATGGGTGTGGGTACAGACTTCATTGTTCTGTGCAGGCATGTCCATTATATGCAAAAGCAGACATAAAACAAGGAAAAAAGCCATATTGACAATGACCACTGGCAACGGTAACAAGAAGCATGATTATTCACAAAAGCCCCAACATCTCGGCTACACGGCCCTCAAGAAGTCCATTATATGTGTAGTATATTCCACATAGCACTGTGACTTTCAGGTATGTTAGTGGCAGATCAATAGGTGTCACTGACATGCATAATCGTTGACACTACAGTTATCTGCACATGGCCCTGTGACAGACAGCCTGTACTTAGGGCAGTACAAGATGACACCCAAGGGAACATGCTGGCCAGATCCTGACAGTATTGACCAGACATGGACATAGCTCATTAACCCCTGCATATTGAGCACATGCAACATATTTTCATGTGTATTGGGACAGCCCTACCAATCTGTGTTATGCTGCTATTTCCCTGCAAACATACATGTTACTGCATTTCTGTGGGTATATGGGGGGGGGGTGCACACCTGTCAAAAGTAGACATTTACAGAGACTGTGGTGATATTTGCTTTACATTTTGATTCCATTTACCATACTATTGTGCCCTGTCTTGGTGACTACAGGCATATCAGTAAGAAGCACAGGTGAGATTGTTATAGCATACATTTGCATGTCAGACTTGTTACCCTTCAAAGCTTTACTGTAATGCAAGACCTGCTGTGCTATGACTGTGTGGGTCTGTGTGTGGGGGGGGGGGTGATTCAACATTGCTGCCATTTGTGGAGCTTTTCCAGACATTTCTCTCTGGTTTTCTACAACTGACTTGTTGTGTTGGTCTGAGGGGTGGGTATGGGACCCCTCACTGACATCCATGGCTGTGAGCTATAACCCCCCAGTTAGTTGGCCTCACACATATACTGCTGTGGGATTTGCCACCTTGGGTACTACTGCATAGTGATGCGAGATCAGTATTGGGCAGACATTTCCTGGTGTCCCACATAGCTGTCAGTTGTGTGCTGCTATCCCAGTAGTCTACCCCATTCCCTTGCATGCATGCAACAATACCATACCTATGCTAGCAGAGCATACTGATGCATTAATTTACTGTTAAGGCAACTGACTAACCTTATGCCTGTGGCAGTTGTGTATGGAGCTTGAGTAGTGCCTGTGTTGGATGCAGACAGTACACTGTCTATACATGGTAAGTTACAGGTAGTGCGATGTGTGTGTCATCCCTTTTTACTGTGTGTGTGAGTAGAGAGAGGTGTCAGTCCCTGGGTGCCTACAGCGTCAGAGTGTGTGTTATGTGTTGCCTCTTTGCCAAAGCCAGGCTATACTAGGCATGCCTCCTTCTGCCTACAGGGGCTGGTTCAGGGGGTTCCTGGCAGTTGATGGAGGGGAAGCCCTTGCAGTTTATGTAGACTCTACCCTGCTCACCGGGTGGTGCTTTGATGTGGATGTGCGTGCATTCTATGGCACCCAGTACCTCCTGGTATTCAGCTACATGGTGGGAGAGGCACATATTGCTGGTCAGTTCCTCATGGGTGTTGGGGAAGTATATGTGGTCATGGGCAGTTGGTAGCATGGCATCCAGGAACTGGTGGAGTACTCTGGATGCAGATGCCTGTGACACCCCCATGATATCACTAGTAGGTCTTAGGAAAGTACCTGTAGCTCATATTCCTAAGGCTACACATACCTTAGTATCCACTGGGATGGGTTCCCCTCTGTTCTTTCTGGATGTGAAGTGAGGCAGGCACAGCTCCACAATTTGCTGAAGTATGTTCCTATCCACCCTGTAGTGCTCTACTATCTCCAGGTCATGTAGACCCTGGTAGCTTACCCTGGGTCTGAGCACTCTTCTCCTCCTCTTAAGTCTGGGGTTGTCAGCATTATTCTCCTCTCTACCCTCAGCCTCTGGCACATACTGTTGGATCAAAGCAATGGCAGCCCCTAACATTTTTCCAGTTAAAGTTCTTCTGCATGTATACACCAATGGTGCAGAATTTGTGGGACAAACCAGACTGTAAGGTGTTTCCGTACTTTATACTGTGGTGCTACAGATGCTGCCTGTATGATTGGCTCACTATGATACATTTCAGCTGCCACCTATATTACTCGTGGCTTTGATATGGCCACTGTGAGTGTTAGAGGCATTATAGGTAATTTGTACATGATTGCCTTTATTCTGCTGTTGCCTTTTTTTAATTATTTTTTTACTTACATCTCCTCCCACTTTCAGCTATGCAGCCACTTGCCAGCTGTATTATTATGAGCTTTGTCTGCCCATTGTAAGTTCCAAGGGTCTCATATTACTGATTTCTAATTCATTTCTCCTTTATTATGCTGTTGCCCTTTATTTATTTATTTATTTATTTATTTATTTATTTATTTATTTATGTCACATCTCTTCCTATTTTCAGCTATGCAGCTACCTACCTGTTGTATTAATGAATGTTTTCAATAGCCCACTGTGTGTTGCAGTATCCCTTATTGCTGTTTGTACTACATTTCCCTTGTTCTGCTATTTCCTATTACTTTTCCTATGTCCTTCCTGTTTAATCCCCCGGCATGCCAACCAGACCCATTTAGCTAGTGTAAACAGAAAGAAATGGCCCTCACCTGGCTGTGAACATGCTCCTCAGTTCATGGAATAAGAGTAAACAGCCCTAGACACACACCCTTGCTTAGCTGTGCTTAGCTAAGCAGAAACTAGCCAAAAGAGCTCCAATGTGCTTACAGCACGCATGACACACCCCCATTTCATGTTACTTGCTCCTCCTGCCTACACAATCGTGTTAGAGCACCTACATGGTTTGGTGCATTCTGACACTTATTCATATCTGATTCAGTACAAGTCCCCTCATTAACATACCTCACTGCCTTAAACCCTAGTTACTGCACTACACACAAGCCTTCCCCCTTATCAACTACTGTTCCCTGCCATTGTTTACTTTCTGCATGCGATTGACTATAATGGCAAAATGCAGAATTCCCTAATGTTCATGTTTTCACCCTTATTTTTTTACTTTCTGCCACCTCCCACCAGTGTACCACTTCCCATGATGCACTCAATGGCCGAGATTGGCCAACAAAAATAAAAGTTTACATTTTTTTAAACGGTTTTGCATGCCAATGGCCATATATTTGGCCATTGGCATGCATAACCACTCTAATACATGCTTTATTGAGTGCTGACATGTCTCCATTGTGTAATTTGCAGAAATGTATTTGGTTAGTAACTGAATACATATCTGCACATTACACTGTTCCAGCACGGAGACCTGCCGACTACCTGGATCACTAGATCAGCTCATTTGCATGGTTTTCACCAGCAAATGAGCTGATTGGCATCCAGCATGACTTTTCATGCTGGAACAGTGTAGGGCTGCTTGTGCACATCAAAATGGCATGTACCTGGATAGCGAGGTGGCCATTTTCCATGCAGGAGTGGCTACACTGTTCCTGCACAAAAAATTTCCATTGATGAATCCCAGGGAATACAGTTTTGGGGTGAGAAGACCTGCTTTACAGCCATGAAAAATATATTTTGGCAATTTTTGGATGTAGTTATTTAAGATGATTGATTGATTGATTGATTGATTGATTGATTGATTGATTGATTGATTGATTATAGATACAAGTAATTTTAATGTGAATGTTTTTGAAGTATTCTTTAAACGTGAGTACATATTTTCTTTATGTTTATTGAATTTTCCTAAAAGTTCAAACAGTGATACATAATGAATTAAAAGAAAAACAACAATCCACACTTGACAAGAAACAGTTGCTGTGGCTGATTTAGTGTAATATACTGATATGAGCTCACCAGGTTCATCATATCTGTCATGTAATGCAGGTGATATAATAAGTATAGATCCATGACAAAAGCAAACAGCAGTTCACCTACCCAGCTAGCAATGTTAAAGATAAAACATGTAAGAATAATTAACTCCCTGGAGGAAACACTGTGCCAGGATTTACCTGGGATTCCTTTAAATTTACTGGAAAACTGGACAAGAGGAGTACAACATTAGACCTGGCCACCTCAGTCGCTTTGTCAGTAACCATTCCTGTGACCAATAATTATAGCACATAAACCGTTATTAATGCCAAAAATGAGGATGTCAAGGCAGGAAAAATTACAACTATCATAATCTTAACAGAGTATTACAAATGTTTATACCTCTTTCTGGAAAGTGCAGATTAGTTTTATTGACTATTTTAACTCAAGGACTAAATTTTTCTAGCAGCTGTACAAACCTAAAGCAAAGTAATGTACTACAGTGAACAAAGCTAGATTAAGACTAATGTAGCAGTTTAGAGAAACTAAAACTGGGTAAATGGCAAAATATCTCATTTATGTCTAAGAATTACCCAAAACATGGAGATAATAAGCGGCATGATGGGTCCAGAAAACAAAACAGGGCATGCGCATATGAAAAATACAGACAATGACAACATAGTAACCTGGAGCAAAAGGTTCTGTGAGGCAGCCCAAAATTTAAGTCTGATACTGTTTTACAGTACAACATCAAAATCATCAGAGCATATGCCAGTTAAGAAGTGCTACAGATTTATCAGAAGGAGAATGATGTTAAAAATTCCCTTTTCCTGTCTCTGCATTGATGTTCTCAACTCATTCCTAATATAGAAAAATAAAATGCAGTTAAACCACAGCATCTCAAAAAAGAAGGGAAACTATTACATAGTGTACTTATGTAATATTTCTGAAAATCAGAGATTTCATTCTGCTGGGACACTGAACTCTGCTTTTCTGTCAGGATTTTCCATTCAAAAATGCCATATAACAAAAAAGAGAAGATGTTGTTGATCATTAAGAAGTCACTACTTCTGTCCTGAATGCAGCAGTGCATTATGGGAAATAAATTTCACTGGGTATGTGATTGTCTTTGGCTTACTCTTCAGTGAGTCTGGCACATTTGAGCCCATTTACTGAATCACTTGTAAGGTTTTCAACCTAATACTTAGTTGTATTAGTTTAGGTTTGCAGGCAGCAAAGCTTACTGCAGAGAGGGCATGGAGAGCTTGGTCCAAACATAAAAAGAGATCTGCTGATTGTTTGGTTGACTAAATGAGATGAATCCTCCAAGGTTTTCAAAAAAAATCAAGTCAAAGACAGAATTTATTTATTTATTATTTTATTTTACATTTGTTGACCAGAAGAGTCCAACTGGTTACATGTCCATTTTCAACATAGGCCCAGGGAGAAAAGCTCCACAGATCAAATAACAAGCAAGTATAAGATTTATACATAGAATGCAAATTTTCATTCATAAACACAAGCTTTAACATGGTTACATAGTTGTGAAGTTTAAAAATACAATAGTTACACAGAATGTACATATTTTTCCAGTTATAGCATTGCATGAAACAAAACATAAGTAAGAGGAGGTCGGGGTGAGATGTTAGGGTTGATTTTTGTGTCTAGAAGTTGCGTTCAAGTTGGAATGTGTACACTTTCAGTCTGTTAAGGTAGATATTAGCATGTGAAAAAACATAGTTGGGTTGTAGGTTATAAGGATTAAGTGAGAAGACAAGGAAAAGAGGAGATATAATGATTTAGAGTGAAAGAATATTACAGAGGTTTGTTAGAGAGTAACATAGTGGTGTTTTAGTGCCGGTATCTGAGTAGGTGCTAGTTAAGGAGTCTGATGAGGAGGTGGGATTATGAGAAGCTAGAGGAAAAGAAAGTTATATTTCCTCACTAAGGTATAGTTGCAACAGGGAGCACGAGAATGAGGCAGAGGGTGAGTGTGGTTGGGGAGGTCAACCTGGAGGGGAGCAGGGGCATAACCATGTGAGTTTTATGTGTTCTTTGAGTAGTCTTTTAAATGTAATCTTTGAGTCTGCTGAGGTAACAGCAGAAGGTAAGGAGTTCAGAAAGCTTATTCATTTCAGAATGTAGCATATTATAAAATAGGATAGCAAAACTATGACTATAGTAACTTCTTCCAAATCAACACATAAATAATTGAACATACACAAAACACACACAGAGTCACACACACACACTCACACACTCACACACACACACACACACACACACACACACACACACACACACACACACACACACACACACACACACACACACATACAGATGCAGAAATTGCATTTACTCAGATTAACTAAAAAGCGGAAGTAAACATTAAAAAATTGTTAGCGAATACAAGAAAGTGGAAGTACTTTGGGCAGTAGTATTGCATTTATGTGGAGAATTTAGAATCGCATGACTACAGCATAATACAATGAGAATTAGAACCATGGGTAACGAGTAGAAAGAGACCCCAGTGCCACAAATGATTTCCTTATTCAGCTGCCTGATCAGCAGGAGATGAATCATTACTGAGTGGACAGAGGGCTGGCACTGTCAGCATGCCAGATGAGTGCATCTCTTGTAATTAACAGGTCTGCCTGTTGCTAGCACACTTGTATCTTGGATATTCTATCACCACTAGCATATTCCAGAACAGGACTTCTCACACAGTAGAAAAAATATTCAAGATCATGTGCAGCCTGGTAGTGAACTATATCTGGCTTCCTAAAACATTTGCCAAGTGTCAACTAGCTATGAAAGACTGTTATTCCATAGCCTTCCTTTCCAAATTCCTGAGTGTAAGAAACTGCATCCAAGTAACTATCAAGGGCACAACCATAGAGGAAGCCAGGGTATACATGGATCGGAGAGACTGAAGCTCCATTTTATTTATGTAGGCATGCATATATTTCCATTTATTAATTAGTCAGGTGTGCTGATTAACATGACCCTTTTAGATATGGTTCAAGCTTATGCAGCAAAGACGTTTGCATAGAAATATAGGTCCAAGTGCACAATAGTTAAGGCAAGCAATCACAGTGTAGTAAAATGAAAATGGACAAAGTTCTAGAATAACACATTCTAACATGATACACAACCTATTAACATGCTGTAAACAAATCAACTAGCTTGCTAACTATTACAATTATCTAAATATATCTAAATATTTGCATTTTTCATTATATATCTTATTGATTTGATGTTTAGTAGACTAAGTCTTTGATTTTAATCTTTACATCTGGTCCATAGCTTGTTTATTTTCCCCATTATCTCATTTCATAGGTAGTTACCAGGCTTACAGTCCAGGGGGGGCATTGAGGAGCCTACCTTCAATTTCCAGTTACCCCAAATCACTGTCTAGTTAATTGATTTGCTCAAGGTCACACAGTAGGCAAATGAAGGCTGAGGGAATTAAACCCTGGAATGCAGAAATTACAGTTCACAAGTTTAGCCCTCTGCACCAAGTTCCAGACCAAACTGTAAAAGTTACAGGCATTGGCTGTGGTGAGGTGGTCCTTCAGCCTTGCTGTAAATGTCGTCATGATTTCTGACATTATTTGCAAGGTTGTTCCTTGAGGCTGGTCCAGTCTTTGGAAGGACTCTTTCACCTATAGTCTGGCCATATCATGGTGTAAATAATATAATTCCCTCATTAAGGCTTTTTCTCAGATCTTGAGCCAGTTTTCTAGACGCCAGCTCAGATCTTATTGGTAGACAGTAACTCTGCTTTGCTATTCTTATCATGAGCATATTGAGCAGTGATGTTGCCATATTTTGAACAGTAAACCATTTTTGTTTCTTGAGCAGATCACATTGATGAGTAGGTAGATGTGTCAAGTACACAAATCAGAATATGTTGTTGTCTTGAGAGAGCCACAATTACTCTCTGAAATCAGGAAAAAGCTAAACTTAGTCTTTCCCTAGCACCAGACACAATCTTAACAGCACTTAAGGGTGTTTAACAAAAGCTTGTAAAGGATCCCCAAGTGCTGTTCCAATTGGTTCTCTCTGTAGGGACTAAAAGTGGACAGGACAGTGCCAACTGGCAAAGAATAGAGGCAGAATGTAAAACAGCTTTTAAAGCTGTTAGAACTTCAATCTGCCGCATTTATAAGTAGAAAATGTTGCAGAATTAAATTTCTAACAGTTTTTAAAGCCATTAGTTCTATGAATTTAATTCTGCATGTTGTCCATAATTCCACGTGTCTTAACTGTCCCTGATTTTGCAGAATATCTCTGATTTTGTCTCATATTTTTGCCTTGTCCTTTACATTTTTTTCATTTTCTGATAATCACTGAGAATTACAGTTAGTCAGTAATGCTCTCAAAATTCATACTGAAGCAAAATCTGTTGTCCTATTAACTTTGCAGTGAATTAAAGCAGTACTTAAAAATTGTCTCTGATTTAATTCTTTGTCCATCCACTATTTTTGAATTTGTCCGTAATTCTTAAGTAACTAAGCTAAGAGGTATATTGCTATCTCTTTGACAGCATTTGCTTCATACTTTACTGTCTTTCAGCATGAATAAATTGCTCCAAACTCTTACAATTTCTCTTTCTTCCTGTAACTGGTAGTACATCAAGCCGATAGAACGCCAAATTCTACAAAGAATTATGATCGGGTCTCTCCAATCATAACCTTTTATTACGTGTTCTTGGCCTGAATGCCAAGATTCACCTCTCAAGCTTCTCTTGTGGTAAATATGTTGGAATCTGTCTTAAACACATAACAGTGTGGTTATGATCATATAATCAATCATAATGCTCTGTACTCTCTGATGTTTGTAACAAATGGGAGTTTATTCCAAACAAAGGACCACCATTGGAAGACCATATTCAAGCTTGGGTTTAAGTACTTTTTTTTCTAATCTTGGAGGGAGAACAGGTTATATAAACTGTGAAAAGTTTGAGTTGGGGAGATGTTTTGTTGGCTATTGTTTCTGTATGGCATGTAAGAGATAGAGTGGGATCCAGTATTGCTTGACTATGGGAATAGCAATATTTTGGGGTCTTTAATAGTTGATGGTTGCACTTGTGCAAGTTTTTGTGGCACGACAAGTGTCATTATTCCTGACTTACCTCGATTTATGAATAATCTGTTATTATATGCCAAATTATATAGATTGTTAAAAGTTTTCTACAATTTTGTTTAGAGGGTTAAAAGTTTTCTACAATTTTGTTTAGAGGGTAGTAGCTGACCAGTCACTTTCAAGTAAGAGGATATTGTGGGTGTACATGGTTTTGTTAAGTGCTGGTAATTCATCTAAGGTCAATAATAAACAGTGAGAATAGCAATTGACCTAAAACTGAATCTTGGAGAACC
Source organism: Protopterus annectens (assembly GCF_019279795.1). Classification (NCBI taxonomy): domain Eukaryota; kingdom Metazoa; phylum Chordata; order Ceratodontiformes; family Protopteridae; genus Protopterus; species Protopterus annectens. The sequence continues at coordinate 162,042,605 of NC_056733.1, forward strand.
CTGTAAATGGTATAAGAAAATTGAGTTTGCACAGACCTGTCATGTTTTGCAAGTAAAGAAGCATTTAAACAATGTTACAATGTTTATTCAGAAAATAAATTTACTCATTTTCTGCAGCAAGACATTGCAGTTTCAAGTAAGAGGATACTGTCTGTGTACATGACAATATTAAGTGCTGGTAATTGATCTAAAATCATTAATAAACAGTGAGAACAGCAATGTTTTGAAGATCTAGTCACATCTACTAAGATTTCAACTGTGAAAAACGTATCATTCATGTCACTGTAACTGGAGTTTGCCGATGTAAAGAGTGTTTTCAGAGAACTAAAACCATAATGACTGCAACTTTTAACAGGGCATGATTATTTAAATGAATAAAAAACTTGCAAACTAGTAAGTTTCTTGAATACTTTTGTGTGAGTCCTGAACTTTACTATCAGTTAGTAGCATGCTTAACTTTGATGGGAACAGGGGTTCCTGTTATTAGGAAGGAACGGTAAATGAAGGGTAATGGTTTGACTGTAAACTTAGATGCCATTTTAAGAAAGGCTTGGGGAAAATTATTACATCTCGCCTATCTGACCAGAGGCTCTTGTTCCACCAGCAGTGACACCAGCACAGTGTGCTGGGTTTTTTTGGTTTTGACTCCCAAATCAGAGCTGATATTATCCTTTCACTTCCATGATTCTATTGGCGCCTATACAGAGGGCTTTCACTGCAGCTGTTTGTATTTCTGTTTTTGTGTTTGTAATTACATCTAGCTCCAGATTGTTGTCTAATGTGTTAGTAGCTATGCTGTCTCTTTATTAATCATTTGACATAAAAAGTAGGGCAGTAAACAACTAAGGATAGGAGCCATAATCGAAACTCCTAACGATGTGGGCATCCTACAAAAGGGCCTCACTAAGATAAATGCCTGGTGTCAAAGCCATGGCCTCAAGCTCAATGCCAAAAAGTGCATTGTCATCCCCTTTGGTAAAAACTCTGTACCCATAAACTACAACATAGGTGGTAGTATACTTAACATTGAAAGTGTGATAAGAGACCTTGGGACACAGGTGGACAGTAGTCTCTCTTTTGATAATCACATCACCACAGTAGTCAGGAAATCCTTCTATGTGGCACACCTCATCACAAAAGGTTTCTCATCCAGAAAAAAAGAGGTCATTGTTCCCCTCTACTCATCACTCATTAGACCCATTATAGAGTACAACACCCCTTTTGGTATGTACCTCACAAGACATGTACAGCAACTGGAATGGCCGCAGAAATACCTCACAAAGAGGATTACCGGCCTCAAACAGATGCCCTATGCAGACCGTCTCAAAAAACACCAGCTTTACTCCATCGCATATCGTCTACTAAGAGGTAATCTCTGCCTAACATACAAAGCTATGTCAAACCCAGAGCTGTTGGACATGCTCCACTTAAAGAAATCCCAATCCCTCCGAGCTACATGCTCTAGGGACCTAAACCTTGTCACCAAAATAAACAGAACATGCTGGAGGGATAGATTCCTGTCCCAGAGACTTCCCATACTCTGGAATAAACTACCTATCTATATCAAACAAAGCTCCTCATTAGCACTATTCAAGAAAAATCTTGATGATTGGATGGGAAATAGGAAATTCACCCCGGGGATCACCTCTGTGGCTCTGCTCGACAGTAGCACAGGAAAATAATTTTCTTGGGTGGCAAAAGCAAGGATACCTTTTTGGCTGGGTTGTATAGGCCCCAGGGCCAATAGCCTAGTACCTACCTATGAACCTATGATAGTGCTGCTGTGGGGAGGTTGTCTGTTTCTTAGACTGATTGCCATTAATTGCATTTTTTAGACTGTTAAGTAGTCTTTTCAAGTTATGACAGAATCATGATTAATAGAATAATTATTATTACTAGGAGGTTTTGTGCCAGTGATTTCTCCTTTTCTTTAATTACTTTCCTGAAGAGTTTGTGGCTGTATGCCAGTAACGTTTGATTGTTTCTTAGATAAATAGACCTTGCTGTGCTAGTCATTATTTTGCATTCATTCTTACTTTTAAGCTTCTCTGATGTCTTTGCTCTTGCTGTTGATTCCCTTTCCTCTATCTCAGGCATAATCCTTCTGCCTTATGAGATCCTTGGTTTTGTTTGTTAGCCAGAGCAAATGTTTCTCCTTGAGCCTTTTATGTGTTTGTGGAAAGATGGTGCCCTCCACTGTCATAAGAAAAAAAAATGACAAGACCTGAAATGGTCAAGTGATGAGCATGAACTGGTCTAAGCATATAAAGGTGCTCAGTTAATGCAGTTAATGTTCTGAAGTGGGGTCGGCAGTTCTGTCTTCTTACTATCTGAGACTGGCCTTCCTACAACTATCTGTGATGGCGCTTTCTGTGTTTTAAAAGGCTAGTATGAGATCACAGGGCTGTGATAACTGAAGGGGTTTGCAAGTGCATCCAGTTTTAGGTACCTGCTCTTCAAGGCTGTAACAAGATTTCAAAGTATTTTGTTACCATTGGAGAGACTGGGTCTTAGTTGGCCAGTCTTCAGCTATGAGGCATCTTTGCAATTGTTGGGCTGAAGGGTTTAGAGCATTTAGATATAAGCAAACTGCCATGTTGTATGTTTGACTAATGGTATCATAGCTAATATGTGTGTCCTGATATCCTTGTAATGTGTATGATGCACACATATGGAGAAAGCATGCCCTATGGGAAATGCAAGGGGGTGGCATATTATACATTGCCATCTAGTGAATAAAACAGTTTAGTACAATTCAGAGATGTTTAAGAGAATGTATTTTCCTTGTAAAGGGACAGTGAATAATCACATCAGCCTTGGCTCATCACACCAATTCTCAGTTACAAAAAAATATGGAGAAGTGATCTGATTAGGTGTGCTAGCAAACAAAGGGAGTGACTGAGCACGTATTTTGACTGGTAAAATCCCAGCTCCAGTATCTAGAGAAATATGGGAGTGTATCTATTTGGAAAAACATCTCAGATAGTCACCATGTGTTCCATGCAATGGATATGATAACAGCACAACATAACGATTCTCCTCTGGACAGGTGGACATCTCTGCAATCACCAGAAAAAGAATTTTAACAAGAAGATGAATGTGGCATAAGTTTACTTAGGTGTTATGACACAGCAGTGTGTCTTGTAGAAGACATCATGACATATCGAATGTGTGAATGTACTCAATGATAATATGGCACATGCAGCTAATGTGTTAAATTGACATGTTATAGATGGAGCACATTGATGAGAGAATATCCCATGTTTCAGCTGAAATTAGCACCTTCAGCACCAAAAGCAGATATCATGTGGCAGAACTAATGTGACTATACAGGGCACACACAGGACACAATGACTGAAATCCGGTGAAAGCATCATGGCCAATATAATGTGAGTTTTGCAGACTGCTGAATCCATTGGTGTGTAGACATTGATGATCCATGCATATGGCCCATTCCATCCTGAACCTTCCTTATATCAGTCTCTGGTGTGCTCCTACAGGAGCTGTTCTGCCTCACAAGAGTGGCATGCCTGGGCATACTACTGTGGAAAAGTGCTGGATCATGGGGTGTGTCCATATTTGGTTACAACATGACTCAGATAGCTACACATTACAAATAATGCCTGGAACAACTATAAAAAGGGCCTCATTCTATAGCACTACATGGCAGTGACCATACACCACTATAACATGCAAATGTGCTAATCCATGAAGAACGTGTTGCAAGCATCCACGTTGCATATGCCTGTGGCTATCATTATCTCACAATAGGTCTCACTACATTATCCTGCAAGGACAGCATGATCCATGGTGACATGCATTTGCGACACAGTAGACCCATAATGACATCTGCCTGGGCACTTTTGAGCTGCCTTGATAATGACACATTGGGCTCAAAGAACATATATTGCTTCACAGATAGAACAAACAACTTTGCCATATCATGGTACCATCCTCGTCATCCATTTCAGACAGCTCCAAATGTGAGCACTGTCTGTGTTTACCCTACGCAGCTTATGGATTGGTGTACTTTTAGTAGGTACATTACCAGCTCCTGGTCCCCTCCACCATATAGGTGCTGGATGCAGATTACAGCTGTGCCTCTACAACCTGCATCATCACCATACCAGGTGCAACACTGGTCCTCATGGACATGTTGCTGGTACCTGACAAGTGGCTGCTAACCATGTCATACAGGTCTGTGATATGTTATAAACACTAGCTATACAGGCACATATGACATCCAGCTGTACCTATAGTTGTTGTACATATAGATGATTGTCCTCTAATAATATTAGGGACAGCCATTGTCTCTCTGTCACAACAAACAGTTTCAACAACTGCTCCTGTAAAATTAATCAAACTGCTGAAATTGTGTTTAAGTTAGAAAAGGAAATGTCAATACATTGTACACCTGGCAAGCAAGCAAATGGCTTCTTCTCAACAAAATTGTAAAATAACCATCTCTCATTCCTGAAGTATTGTGTTTGAAAGACTGCTTCTGTAAAAAAAAAAAAAAAAAACAACTGCATTGAAATTCATGTGTGTCCAGAATCTGAACTGAACTACCTTAGGACATGAATATGACTTACAGTCAGTTTCCTCCCATTAAGGCAAGAAAAAGGGGGCCCAAATTCCATCAGTGTAAACAGCTTGAAAGATGTATACTTAATATACAGATATGTAAATGAAGGCCAAGGTATAGATTTAAATACCACTTCTAAAATAGCCCTAAAATGGGATATTTAATTGGATAAGCAGTGTTTATACTGGTAGCAAACTCAAATTACCACTACAAAAAGAACTAGTCAGCCTAGACTACAAATATTCTTGAACTTGCTGCCATTATGACGGAAGAATTGAACTCATTAAAAAACAATAGCAAAAAACTCATAAACAGCTGTCCTGCAAGAGAAATGGAATTCACCTCACTGTATAATGTCCTGATCAGCACATAGAAGGACAGCACCATTAGAAGTTCTAGCAGTAACCCTACAGTGAGAGCAAGTAGGGTCGGCGAATGTACTGTATGTGCATCATTGTGTACAAGGAAAGACACACATCCACTGCCTGAAACAGATGTCTCCACAAGTAGGGTCAGTGAATGTACGGTTTGTGCACAATCGTCTACAAGGAAAGATATGCATGCAGTGTCTGAAACAGATGTCTACACAAGTAGGGTCAGTAAATGTACTGTATGTGCATCACTGGGTACAAGGAAAGACACACATCCAGTGCCTGAAACAGATGTCTCCACAAGTAGGGTCAGTGAATGTACAGTTTGTGCACAATCGTGTACAAGGAAAGATATGCATGCAGTGTCTGAAACAGATGTCTACACAAGTAGGGTCAGTAAATGTACTGTATGTGCATCATTGGGTACAAGGAAAGACACACATCCAGTGCCTGAAACAGATGTCTCCACAAGTAGGGTCAGTGAATGTACGGTTTGTGCACAATCGTGTACAAGGAAAGATATGCATGCAGTGTCTGAAACAGATGTCTACACAAGTAGGGTCAGTGAATGTACTGCATGTGCATCATCGTGTACAAGGAAAGATACACATGCAGTGCCTGAAACAGATGTCTCCGTTCATCCTATAGAGTACCTGAAACAGATACCACTGCTTATCCTATAAGTGTACAGACACAATTATGGAAAATAGACCATTGCATCTCAGAGTTTCTTTTAAAAGAAAAAAAACGTGTTATTTTTTATACGTTGTTGGTGTATAATATTAGCAATCACATCTTGACTGTGAGTGATGCAGGATTTATCCTGTTTCAGTGAAATTTACCGACTTAGGCTTAAATCTCATAACTAATCTATAGCAGAGATGGGTAAATCCAGCCTTAACTGTGGCTGAGTGGTGGTAGTTCAAAGAATGTATTACCGAGATACATATCTCTCAACCTCTTAGCATTAAAATTCATAGCACTCTTTTAAAAATCATAGCAGAAGGTCCCAAAATGGAGCACTTTGTTATTTATTTATTTTTTTAATAGATGATCTTTTGATAGTAGACTCCACATAATTACTGACCAAGGATTCAGTGTATAGGCTGATTTCAGTTATTTCATTATTTAGGCACCCTTGTACATGTCTATATCTATGAGGAAAATCAAGGGAAAAAACAGTAAATCTAGGAGGTGCAGGATAAAAACTGAGGTCAGAAATTGTAGAGCAATGCCAAAACCATAGCTTTTGAGATATGTGCTGAGACAGTAGTCATTCATTCATGATACACACAGACACTAAGAAGCAAGGTCTATGTCAGTAGCACCAGCACTAGTTGTTATGATCGTAACACGGTTTGTCCCCTAAAGGAAAAAAGGAACTCATTCATGTCAGTAAGAAGTTCTGGTTGTGGCCACTCTTTACATCCCTCAGTTCATAAATGGGAACAATACCACATGACATGGCACTTTAGCTGAAGGTTTACACTGTGCAAACATGACTCCCATACACATACAAACGCACACTTACAGAATTAACAAAGGAAACAATGTCCTGCAATCAGCATTCACATTTCTCATCTTGCTGTCTTGTCTGGTTAGATCAAGCTGTATTCAAAAAGTACATGGGTAAGCATTCCATTTCCTTTGGCAGTCCAGTTAGTATGCAGTAGTTGTCTTTCCTGCTGCTGTCCTAGAAAGCCTGAGGCATGTGCTTTATCTGTTCACTTCAGTCTTACATAAGTAGTGGTATTAGTTCTACTCAGCAAATAAAACTGTATTAAGTAAGTGAATAGAAACATGCACCGACCATGATTATGATTGGAAAATTGATCGCAGGCCTTAGCGGTATCAGTACTTCAAATATAACCTGTAATGCACTTCTATAAATGCAGTACGATAAAGGATTTCATCTTCTAAATGTCTCAGAGATAATAGGCAACGTGTTCCTACATTATCATAAAAATGCAGTTGGCAGGCAGACAGATGAATTCTTTGTAGTTTTAAATGGGTCTATATCACTTCGACGAAATGCCCAGGGAAAAAAAATCGCTGTTCCAAGAAAACACACATACAACACAAGCACACCAAAATAAATAATCCACACATATGCACTTCATAAAACCCTACTTCTAACCCTACACTAAACTGTACATACACTACTATGTATCCACTTACCTTAACCCAAACCCTAACCTTAAAGTCTGTCACTATCACACACTCACCTCACCTGCACCCTAACCCTAAATCACCTAACCCGCACGCTAACTCTAAAGTCTGTCACTATAGCACACTCACCTCACCCGTGCCCTAACCCTAATGTCCGCACAATGGCACACTTACCTGAACTCGACCCATAACTTTCCACCACAGTGCTGAAAATAGCGAAGCCACAAAAACAGCCAACAGAATTCTTTCTCTAGGAAAAAATTTGGTGTTCTGCAGCTTTGCTATTTTCAGCGTTTGCTGTTTTGGGTTTGATATTAGAACATTCGATGCTTTCAAACTTTGATGTTCTAATATAGACCCGTTTTAAACTACCTTTGGTATACTTTGTCAAATATGTTGTAGTTTTGAATAGCCATCTTTGTGTCAGAGCACATTGCCAAGAGGGTGTCCTCATTCCTGATCCAAGACATTTAGCAAACAATATACTGATATTAGTTTTTGTAATAGTACCATGTATAGCTACTGAAACTTGCTTGCATTATTTATTCATTATTTTTATTTGGTTTTATTAACTTGATTAGTCACAATACACTTATCAACTACTTTCATGGGAAACCCAAGGTGGTTTCTACACCAACTATGGCCAATTCAGGTAGGTTTCTAGAAAATTTTCCCTACTCTCATATAGAGGTATCCTTGTGCATTTACAGTGGTAGCGAGATGCAGAACAAAGGAAACCCTGATCTCTTGTTGATTTGACCATTCACCTGACTGATGATCTTGAATTCACCTAGCTTGGCAGAGAAGAACTGTCAAGTTACTATAACATGAAGCTGTTAAAAGGCTTTCTGTTGTTAAATTATTTCAGTTTGTCACTGTTTCCGATTCACATTCTGAAATGGGTGAACAACTAATATCATTGTCTAATGAACTGAAATTGCTAATGCTTTCTTGAATAATTTTTCACTTGCTCCTGCAGCTATCAAAATGTTTTTGTTTTCCTCTGGTCCTCTCCATAACATGTAGTCTTCAACCTTGTCTGCTCAAATTAGCCCATTCATTCCTCCCAAACAAGAACCTCATAGCCCATTAATTTACTGATAGAGAAGGTTGAGCATGCTGTGAGTGGTACTGCTGTGTGTAAGAAGATCAGTATTTTCTGTTTAAGCCATAACTACTCAAAATGTACTGGCTGCATCACATGTGCTTTTTGCTTGCCAGCATGCAGTGGGCACTATGACTGGAACTGCTCACCTCGATTATGACATGGTTTCCACTTGTCATGATAAACAGTTGCCATGATCTCCAATATCACCACAAGCAACACGCAATGAACTTTCCACAGGCACATCCCTCCACAGTTCTTCCCCCAAGAGACGTGAGCAGTTTAAACTTCATCATTTACCCCCCACACACACACACACACACACTCATGCACCAGCTCCAGCTGTTGTATAACACACTAATCAAACCTGGATCACTTAATAGTCAGGGCTTAAATATTTCTATGCTAGTGAAACTATCTAGCCATCAGAAATATTGTGAAGATGCCTTTATTCCCTACCATTGCTCTCTGCAGCCTCCTGCTTTTCTACAAGTTACTAGATTTCACACATAACACAGTTCTCAGGCATTGTCACACTGAATGTTTGCAAACTTAGTTACTAATAATCAGCCTGCTGCTGAATTGGAACCATGCCATTTCTCTTTGTGTTTCATTTAGTAAAGCCAAGAGAGTCCCCATGGACAGATGCTACTTCTGGGAGCACATCATACAAAGCCATACCCTGGATTATTTCTCTAAAGAATTTCTTTACAGTATCCGTTTTGGATAGAACTATATGTGCACACAGTTTTTGACTCCAATAAAGACAAGGCGCCCTGGAAACATTTTTTCTTTGTATTTTTTACACCTCAGAAAGTATTGCATACTTCAAGTCATAGAACATGATATTTAGTTGATTAACATATTACTTCTGTACTTAACAAGCATTGTGATTTCATTTCTCCATTGTGAAAGATTTAGAATAAACTTGAACTGCATAATAAAAGATGCATGAGAGAAGTTGATTTGTTTCCAGGGAAAGGCAGATTATTAAATAAGGAAATTGTGGTCAATAAACAAGTACGAGATTCCTAACTGTAAATGTCAACAGCTCAGAAAGCAGTACTAGGCAGTGATCAGTCATTGATTGGCTTTGGCATTCCACCATGTTCTTTTTACATGAAATTTCATTTGTCCCTAAGTTTAGAAGGTAAAACAGCAAAAAAAGACTTAACCACTTCACTGAGTAATACTTTAAACCTCCTGTAGTGAAGGCTCACATGCCAGTGTTTCAACTATGTAGCTTCTGAATGCCCATGACATTTTACTTTTGACTTTTAAGTCTTTATTAGTATATTCAGGACAATAAAGCCAAAACCAATAGCTGCAGAGAGAGGCACTTTATTTACAGATATTATTTATTTACTTGTTTGTTTCTTTTTTATTTGTTTGCATAATAATTGACTGATTAATTCATTTGATTGCATTTGTTTATTGTGGATTGAGCACTGATCATAGTGGAAAAATTCAGGTACAATATCAGTCAAAAAGAAAAATAGTTAGCTTACTTTAAAAAGTGTAAGTAGTGTCAAACAGTGAGACCATATACAACATTTACAGTATTTGAGTTAATATGCTTTTATGTAAGGAAGGGGGTATGCTGTTATTATATTGTGGAAATTATAGTTTCAGTATTGTGCTTGTGTGATTTACAGTAAGAAATAGGATATGTGATATAACTATTCTACATGTTTCTCTAAATTATTGATTATGTTTTGGTAAATCTGTATGTTGTTCATTTTGTCAATAGAAATGTTCTCCAGTCCTTCAGAAAAGAGTGACAAAGGACCAATCTAGATTGCAAGAGATAGCAGATCTAAAGTTTAAGGAATATGTAAGAGAGAGTGTTTGAGTTTGCAGTCTGGTGATGGGTGCATGCTGCAGCAGGAGGAATAAATTAACTCAGTGGTGAGTTACTGTGGAATCTAAAGATATTCTGTAGAAGGTCAGAAGTTTGTTTCACATTTCTTGCTGTAACTCCTTAAATTGCTGGTAGACTGGAATATGTTATATGGCATCAATGTTTTACAAATAGGTTCATAGGTTCATAGGTGTGTACTAGGCTAATGGCTCTGGAGCCTTTACAAGCCTAGCCCATAGAAGTGCCCTGGCATCATGCGGCCCGACATTAGTACCCAGTGCCTCTATCAAGTAGAGCCAGTGGAGTGATCCCCTGGGTGAACTTTCTGTTTCCCATCCACTCATCAAGTTTCTTTTGAAGAGGGCCAGTAAGGTGCTCTGCTTGACATGTATGGGAAGTCTATTCCAGAGCATGGGCAGTCTCTGGGTTATGAACCTGTCCCTCCAGCATGTTCTGTTGAATAGCTGGGTTCTTCCTAAGACAGGAGAGAAAATAATATTGCATAGGGGCAGATGTCTTATGTTGCAAGAGTTTGTCCACAAGACCTTTTAAAATTGGAAGACATATGTCACATTTGAGACATTGTGGAGTAGCTTCTACAGCACCAGACAAATATTGTATTTGTAAACTACTTTTATTTACATCTGTGGGTAACTGTTAAACACATTGTCAGTGGTTCTAAGCAACTCTTAAACACATTCCAGGAAGAAGCTTTGAATAAAGTGTTATTTTTTTCTCAAAAGCTTTTGAAATTTGAATTATATGTATAAAGGCAGTTTAAAGACAGTGAGACTTTGTTACCTGCTCAGTTGCTGAAGCCCAGGTGAAAATAATTACAGTCCCATTTATACAGCTCAACTGCTTAGTGTAAGTATTTTGGACAGAGACAAAAATAATGGGGTTAGGGGGACAAAAACCAAAACTGCCTCTTCCTGGAAGGCTCCAGACATGTGCGAAATAAGGCAAAATGGTTTTATAAGTTAAAATTTGGAGCATACTGGCTTTTTAGAAGCTGTTAGTTGTTTTATTACCTCAGTCATACAATAGGCCTTGTCCATAAAATGAATTAAACCTTATTTAAATGGTGGTTTATGAGTTTTTTTTTTTTTAATGGGATATTAAAGTCCAGTTGGTGCTGGATACTTCACATCTGCAAAGTGTTTACCAAGTAATAGACCTTTCTTTTGTCTGAGGAAATTTTAGTTCCCCAAAAGCTAAAATTGTCAGCATTCTACTTTCAGGTCATTCTTATATTTCTGTCTGACTTACTAAGTTGTGAATTGAAAATGGGGCCAGGGTTCTGGAAATGAAAAAGCGTTAATGTCATTTCCTAGAATTACTCAGACACTTTCTGAGGAAAAAGTTGCTAGGTAAGGGTAGGTCTGAATAGTTCTTTGATGAATGATGGTTGAACATTAAGTGCAGGTTATGAGCACAACTTGGGTGAAAGAGTGTCAAAGATCAAAATGTGATGTTCCATCTTTATCTTGTCAGAGTACATCACTACCTGTACCTAAAAAATTTGGGAAGAGACAGGGGTTGATCCCAATTGTTATCATAATCTATGGGAAAAAATAGATCAGACCATACCTGTATTTGTCATATATCTAAACCTAGCCAAGGCCGTTGACTCGGTACCTCATGCAGTGAAGGTTAATAGTCAGATGAAAAAGGATGCAAGATAAATACATAATGAGGTGAATATTTAATTGTCTTCATGAGAGGCCATTCAGGGGTACAATTGCTGAAGCAACTTCCAAGGTTAAAGCACTTTTATTAAGGGTGCTACGGGGTTCATTTCTTTGAGTGTATTATTTTCCTTTTTTCATGGCTGACATTCTGGTCCCTAGAGATATCTGGACCAGCAAGTTTGCTTATGATATAAAGGCAGGGACTATTGTAACTAATTTAAGTGATCGGTTAACGTTGCAGGAACATCTAACCACCTTTTCTAGTTGGATACTGTTGAAGAATATGTTATTTAATACAATTAATAAAAAATCTATTTTGGTTCAAATAACACATTACCCCAGTGCTCTTAGTAATGTCCTTTTGCCTAAAACCAATATAGTTAGGTATTTCAGAGTAATTACTTATAAATCCTTTAAGTTTGAATACAATATTAAGCCAGTTAGTCTATTCTATTCCACCATTAGGAATGTTTTTTCACATTACCTTGTAGGGTAAAAGGGTTTTCATACTCTTGTTTACAGTTGCCATCAGACCAATTATAGAGTACTGGGTTGTAGTCTGTAGTTATACTTTTACTCAGATTAGGCAACTAGTAAGAGTAGAGAAATTCTGTACTAAACAGATTTTCAAAGTCAGATCCTTGAGTTATGCGTACAAGCTTGTGTGGTTATGCCTCTGCAATTAAATACAGACTGGATATGGGTGATGTAAATATGATATATCTATGGCAGCTATCATGAGTACTGAATTTTAAAATCACACTCTGGGCACTAGAAACAACATGGAGAATGTGGTTGCCTCGATTGTCATTCCTATCAGTGTAATGCAGTATTAGCATGTATCATGCATATCAGCATGAGCGCTGTTCCTTTGCAAATGCATATAGTCTACCTTACAGTTATAGAACTCTAACTGGCCCTTAATAGCCATTGGGTCCCCATATTTTGGCTTACAGTGTGTTTACCTTTTGTAATTGTTTCATTACACACTATATCAGTGGCTAATTGTTCAGCATCCCTATAAGACAGACCGGTCTGCCCTGCTAATGTATTCCAATAAATCATGTGGATATACTGATACAATTGTTGAATGTATAGACCTAGTAGCAGTCTTGCTTGGCCAAATTACTACTGCATTGGGATTGTTTACTGTTCTTTTTTTAGCAAAAGTGTGAAAACAAATTAAACGAATGAAATACTTACTGACGTGGTTTTAGTTTATAGTATGCGGTAGATCAGGACTTTTGACTGTTTGCTGTGCTTCATAATATGCTGTAGATCAGAAATGTTGACTGTTTGCTGTGCTTATCTTCTGAATCCCTTCTCTCCTTTATTGCTTACTGACTGTTGTCTTTCTACACTGTGCTGTATCATTGCAGAACCCACATTTTTTACTGGTATTAACATTAGTTCCCTAGTCTGTCCTTTTCCCTAGTGTTGCAGCTGTTTTAAGCTGTACAAACTTGTCTCCTAATCTCATTCTTTCTTTTTCAGCTTGCTCATGCCTCTTGAAATGTGGATGCACCCCCATTTTCAATTTTGTGGTCAATCCAGAATTCCTTCCCAAGGAAAAGCGAACCAGCGACATCTTCTAAATCACTGGTTCCATCTACCTTATCCCTCTTGAGTATATAGAGAGTACGTTAACTACTTTCATCTGGTTTCTAATTATCTGTGCTTGCCTAGTTCTTTTTAAGTCAACTGGTGGCTTACTTGTCTTGTGCAGTCCAGCAGTTCCAAAGCCGTCCTCCATCCCCTACTTCCTACACTTGTACCGGCTTTCCTTCCCCGTAAATAGGAATAGTTTGTTAAAATATTTTCACTCTGGGATGCCACTAAATGGCAGCATACCCCAACTTTTATTATATGGAGTTCTTACTCACTACTTGCTCTGATCCCTTCTGGTCTCAAGGAACATACTTTACCCTGTTTTAATGTACCCAGTTTTAGTAGCCACTACTTCTTAGTTCTGAGCCCCTATCACAACTTGATACTATAACTTACCAGAGCTTGCCAACTGCTCAGTATTCCTTAATCAGGCTGTATTACTGATAGTTTTTGCTGAGTTTCTCTCTTCTCTCACTCCTCCTACTTGGTTCTACCCACTCAGTTCACCCTGCTGTCTCAGTCCGCTCCCCTACCCTGCCCCTAAATCCTATCCGCCCCTAGCACATCTACATTTATACACATCAAGACACTCCCTCTTAGATTCACCCTATCACAAAACACTCCTCCCAGCTATTAGTTAATTATACCACTCTCCCCTATCAAATACTGAGCTTCTCTTTTTGACATGCATCTCTCACTACCCATTAATGCTTATACACCATCTGCTCCTCATTCACCATCTGTCTTTCACCTTACCCTCTTATATTACATCTAACATTCCCAATCAACAAAACCACCCCAGCAAATAACCACACACACCATTCCTACTCAACCACTACTCATAGTCCTTCTCTCTTTCTCCCTCTACCTCCTACTCTACCTTACTTCTTTCCCAAACTTCTCTTATTCCCCACTCTACCACAAAACCTCTTCACTTCTCAAAACTAAAGCCACCTACTCAGCCTATATTTCCCCTCACCTCTACCACTGCAATGAATTCCTCCTCTTCAAGAGAAAACTGCTCTTCTTCTCAAATACTGTCTCTGTTCCTCTAAACCCATACCCTATATAATCTCCTCCCCCAATCCCAGTCCTAGTAAATCTAATAAACTTCTGACCTTAATTCTCAAACTAATCTCTGTTCTCCATTCTAGAGATATACACCCCAACCCAGGACCCAAGAAAACTAAGACAAGCCCTACACCTTCAACTGCAAATCTCTCCTTTTAGCTACTATAAATGCCCAAAGCCTTTGTAATAAATTACCCAGTGTCCACGCTTGGCTCATCCATAACCACCCTGACATACTATCTATCTCAGAAACATGGCTCAAGCCCCAACTGAAAGACTCTGAAATCACATCCCAACTATAGTATCATAAGGAAGGACAGAACACATAAGAAAGGTTATGGAGTAGCCCTAATTTTTTCCTCCTCTCTAACAGTAACACCATACACCAATCCTATACCTCAATTCACTACTGCTGAAATAAATGTAGCCCTCCTTAAAATCACCAACCATAAAAACATTTGGATAGCTGCCCTTTGCATACCACCTGGGAACAACATCCCCATTCTTGAGGATATCCTTTCTTGATTTTCATCTAATATTAGTAATGGAACTATTATCCTAGGCAATATGATCATCAACTGGTTCTCTATTCACTCACCTTCTACCTCTCTAAACCTAAACTTCTTCAACTTCACCCAATTAATTACCTCCCCAACCAGACCTAATAAAGATATCTCTTCCAGTAGTATTTTGGACTGGATCTTAGTCTCGCACCCCAACAATATCTCAAATTGCGGCACCTTACAAGACTCCCTTAGTGATCATCTTCCTGCCTTTGCTTATCGCTCACTTTCTACCCTACACCTACAGCATAACTATATCTCAACCCATACCCTCACTAACTTCAGCCCCCAAACCTTTTCTGACTGCCTAAAACAGATTAATTGGAACCCTCTGAAAACTCTCTCACTTAACCATGCAGTCACCTACCTTAATACCTCCTTCATTAACCGACTAAACAGCCTTGCTCCTCCTAGAACTAAGAGAGTAAAATTTAAAACAGCCCCCTGGCTTTCCAAGCAAACTATATCCCTCAAGCATGTCCGAAATAAATCTTGGAAGCTATACCAAAAGTATAAAACAACTAACTTCCTAAATGAATACAAACAGCTTCGGAATAGAGTTAAAAAAACAAATTACTTTTGACCACAGATCCTACTATGCCAAGCTTCAGAGCAATCACAAACCCAACCCAAAAAATTCTGGAGTAGTATCTCTAGCCTCCTGACTCTCAGCAGAAAAGAGAACCCTTGTCCAGAACTTAGCTCTCCAGATATCAGCATAGCCACCAAATTTAAATCCTTCTTTATAGACTCAATAGCCAAACTCACCACTTCCTTTCCTAACCACTCAGTGTCTTCTTCCTCTCCAACCCCCCACAACTCATCCACTTCTCCCTCCAATCCAACCCATCCTCCCCTCTTCACCCTTAAACACATCCCTGTTAACACCATAAAAAATTCTCCAAAAGTTAAAGCCATGCTCCAATGCACCAGACAACTTACCTTCTAACTTCCTCAAGTTAGGTGCCGACGGCAAAGCCCTCTCCATCTGTATCCTAATTAATCATTCCATTTCAGAGTCCTATATACCCCACCTTTCATTTCCTTACACAAAAGCAGCAACAACACCAACATCTCCAACTTCTGTCCCATAGCCATTCTCTTCCCAATCTCCAAAATTCTGGAAAAAGTGTATTCACCTGCAAATCATGCCCTACCTTTTAGACAACTATCTACTGACCCCAACACAACATGGCTTCAGACATGCTCACAGTATCACGACAGCCCATCTATGCTTCCTTAACATCATCAATCACACTCGTGACTCAGGCTATCTTGTTTCTACCCTTCTTCTAGACCTATTCATAGCCTTCAGCACCATCTCCCATAGTCTTCTCCTGTCTAAACTCTCTCACCTTAACCTTTCCTCCTCTTCCATCATCTGGTTTTCCAGCTACCTGTCAAATAGACAACAGGCTGTCAAGTAGAAAATTGTACCTCCTCCTACCTTGACACTCTGACAGGCATTCCCCAAAGTTTTATCCTGGGTCCTCTCCTTTTTAACATCTTCATTAATAACTTTCATCTTTGTATCCCAAATGCTAAACTTGTTCAATATGTGGACAACTCGACCATTATACTTCTCAGAAGTACAGGCAAGCACGAAAGGGCTGTGGCTCACTAAGTTTGCAGACGACTGCAAACTGGATGCTATAATAAAGTCTCCGGCCGGCATGGAGATCCTCCAGAAGGGCCTAAATGAGACTGATGCATGGTGTCAAAGCCATGGTCTCAAGCTAAATGCAAAAAAATGTGTAGTAATCCCCTTTGGAAAAAACAGAATACCTGCAAACTACAACATAGGAGGTAATCCCCTGAAATCTGAAGAAGAAATAAGGGATCTAGGGACCCAAGTAGATAGTCAGCTTTCCTTTGATAACCATGTTGCCAAAGTGGTTAGAAAATCCTTCTATGTGACCCATCTGATCACGAAAGGTTTTGCATCAAGATCTAAGGATGTAATGGTGCCCCTCTACTCTTCCCTCGTCAGACCCATTATTGAGTACAATGCACCAATTGGAATGTACCTGGCTAGACATCTCCAGCAGCTGGAGAGACCACAGAGGTACCTAACCAAGAGGATTACTGGCCTCAAACAGTTGCCCTTTGCAGCACAATTGAAAAAGCTAAAACTGTTCTCTGTTGCATACCCCCTTCTCAGAGGCGATCTCTGTCTAATGTACAGAGCCATGTCCAACCCAGAATTGTTAAACATGCTCCATCTTAGCAAAACCAAATCTATTCGAGCTACACGCTCTAGGGATATAAACCTCAACACAACAATGAATAGAACATGCTGGAGGGATAGATTCCCTTTGCAGAGACTTCCCTTACTATGGAACAGGGTCCGGATCTACAT
The DNA here is from genome assembly GCF_019279795.1 of Protopterus annectens. Taxonomy (NCBI): domain Eukaryota; kingdom Metazoa; phylum Chordata; order Ceratodontiformes; family Protopteridae; genus Protopterus; species Protopterus annectens. The sequence continues at coordinate 162,059,988 of NC_056733.1, forward strand.
AAGGCAGAGCCCCTCACTATCACTCTTCAAGAGGAACCTTGATGAGTGGATGGGTAACAGAAAGTTCACACCGGAGATCACACCAACAGCACTACTAGATAGGGGCCAAGGGTACTAGCTGCTAGTACAAGGGTCTAGGGAACTACTAAAGGGGAGGTGAATACCGCACAACATGGCTGGGCTAATATATTCCTTCGGGCAGATAGCCCAGTACCAACCTATGAACCTATGAACCTATCTGCACTGCCAAATCTCTCCCTGAACTCTTACATGCAACTCAGGCTGCCTTCCATAGCACTGAGACTTGGATGCTAAATAATCATCTAGCCCTCAATGCCTCCAAAACCAAAATCATGATCCTTACCCCTTCCAAAAATACCAAATAGACAATAACTCCTTCTCCATAGTAAGTCAATACCCAACCTCTATTGAAATATCCCTCATACTAAACTTCTTGGTGTCCTTATCGATGATCAATTAAAATTTGAGATTCACCTTCAAACTAACATCAAGAAGACTCACCAGAAACTCAGAATGCTATATCGTCACCACCGTTACTTTACACCCTCAGCAAAGCTTACCCTCTCTACTAGCTACTTCCTGCTCTCTCTCATGTACGGAGCCCCTCTTCTCACCAACCTACAAACAACCCTTAAGACCAAATTGGCTTAATTCTATAACAAAATCTAAACCATAATTTCCACTTAACTCCAGCTTTCCTATTCCTCCACTACCTATACCTCTTACATCTATTTGTGCATTGCTTAATTTTTGTATTATCTCTTACCTGATTTTGGTATTTAATAATACATGTATTAACTCCTGTTGATTTTTGCTTTCATGTTATATACATGGAGCTTTGTTAATTTTTGCTTTGTTTAATTTTTTTGCTACTTCTTGCTTGATTATGGTGTTTAATATCGTGTGCATTAACTTCTGTCGATTTTTGCTTTTTATGTCTTTACATGGAGCTTTCTCGCTAGGCCTCCATTGAAAAAGGGCTCATCTCAGCCCAATGGACTTTCCCAGTTAACAAACTGCAGATAAATAAATAAATAAATAATTAAGTAAATAAATAAATATCTGTATGGAAGACATTTTGCGGATGGCCATGGTGGTGCAGCGGTTAGTGTTGTTGTCTCACAGCAAGAGGTTCTCCGGTTCGATTCTTGGCTGGGGTGCGTTCTGTGCGGAGTCTGCATGTCCTCCCTGTGGTTGCATGGGTTTCCTCTGGGTCCTCCGGTTTCCTCCCAAAGACATGCATTAGGTGGATTGGACACACTAAATTGGCCCTAGGTGTGCGTGTGTGCGCCTTCTGTGGAAGGTTGGGTGCCGGGCTGGCAACTTGACACTGTAAAACTCCACTGCCAATCATGAGTGGACAGATGATCCGCTGTGGCGACCCCTATCCAGGAAAAGCCAGAAGAAGAAGATGGAAGACATTTTACAGTGGAGTGGGAGGCTATGGAATTTGCTTAAGTGAAGCAATGCTGAAGCCCCTAGCACATCTTAGTAATGTGTGCTAACCCTGCACCTAATGCTAGCTGTGCATAAGGGAGTTGCTACACTCTTAAGTGTATCATCCTTTGGATGAGACATTAACCTGACATCCCATCTGCTTAGTTAGTGGTAGCTCAGGTGGATGAAAAAATGTTCCCATGCGCCTATTGAACAGAGCAGACATTCTTTATTTAAAACAGTATTTACAATAATATTTACATACTAACCTATTTGCATATTTACAATTTATACAGTGTTACAATTTTCCACTCCTTTCCATTATTGTCATACAATCATAAGCATCTTGTTTTTCATTAAAATGTTAAACTTCTATCTTCATTATCCTGTTTCGATCCCCACTCCTTTTTTCACAACCACCATCTAATTTTTCTTAAAATGACTGCTAGTCTCGATTTACCATTAAACTTGATTTCATTTATCCTTTCACTCCAAATGGTCTTTGCAATATAAAATAATATGTTGGTTATTTTACTAACATATTCCTTATTTTTATGTTTATAATATCCACACATAACCATATTCATATTTATTTGATTTACCTTCTTTATATTTTTAAAGAACTTTTCTTTACATAATTTTTTTTCACAATTTTGCAACACTTGTACATTGTAAGAAAACTTGTTCTGTAGTTTCTTCTTTACCACAATATATACAAATTATTTTGCTGCTTTTTATATGGCATATTTCCTTCTACTGGTAGTTCATTAATTATTAATTTCCATATTGTGTATTACCCCATGCTTTTTCTACTTTTATAGCTTTAACTTTTTCATTCACTAGCTCAGCCCATAATTAACGTAATAGTTTTGTATCATGATATTTTTACAACACACTTTCCTCTCATTTTCTATTTCATTATTTTTTATTTTCCATAAAATACTTTTTTCTTGGTAATACCTCCCACCGGATTCAGCAAGCCCTGCATGGTGTGCAGGAATAGTGCAAGAGCTCCAGGAGGCAATATGTCCACCATGCGATCCAGGAATAAGCTGTAGGGACGTGCACGATTCCTGCAAAGACGCAGCTTCTGTATGCGAATTACCCCATTCGCAGGTAAAAACTATGCAAATAAGGTGAATTTGCGATCCAGGAAGCTGACAGCGGGCCATGCAGAACTAGTATAATCTGCAGAAATGTACTCGGTTAATAACCGAGTGCATTTCTGCAAACTACAATATGGAGCCATGACAGCTCCAAATAAAAGGTGTGTAGAGTGTGTAAAGCATGCCAATGGCCAAATATATGGCCAATGGCATGGAAAACAGTTTTAAAAAAAAATTTTTATTTTTTTTAGCTGATATCGGCTGTTTAAGCATAGGGCAACAGCGTGCAAATGGGATTGGGCGAAAAATAAAAAAAATAACCAGAAATAAGCATTCTAACCAAAATCACTATTTTGCCATTATACTCAATGGCAGGCAGAATACAACATGACCAGTGAATAGTGGTTGCTAAGGGGGAAGGCTCAGTGTGGGACCTGTAACTATACATCAGCAAGCAATCCTATGCAAATGAGGGGAATGATACTGAATCCCAGATTTCCCCTCAATGCTAGTCAGCACCCAACAGTGTAAGTGCAGGAATAGCTTAGTACAAGCCTTGGAGTTAGCTGACATCATAGGGCATATGTGTCAGACATACTGTAAGCGGATTGGAGCCCTGTGGCTTGGGTTTGCCCTTAGCTGAGCAGAGCTAAGCAAGGGGGTGTGTCTGAGACTGCCTAGCGCTCTTTACCAAAGTGAGTGTACGCTCTGCGCACTGGGTTTTAAAGGGAAAAAAAAGTAAACCAGGAAATAGCAGCTCTGTGCACATTTGAGCACTGTGTTTCACGATGCGTCCCTGGCTTAAATAGGAAGGCAATGGATACAAAAACAGTAGTAGGAAGGTAATCAAGGGGAACTAGCATTGCTGGCAGGTGAAATGTATCAGAATCAGCCAATTACACAGGCAGCAGACCAGCCCAGCCCAGAACACTACTATAACCTATGCAAACACCTTTCCTTCTGGTTTTTCCCACATACTCTACACCATCAGTGTATACAAGTGGGGAAATTTTAACAAACAAAAACAACAAAATGATAGGAGCTGCAGTAGCTATCATACATCAACATGTGGAAGAGGCTGAGGGTGGCGAGGATGAGAATGCTGTCGACCAACCCACAGTGAGGAGACGGAGAAGAGTGTACAGACCCAGGGTAACCTACCAGGGGCTACATGAGCTGGAGATAGTGGAGCACTATAGGATGTGCAGGGACCTCCTACAGCAAATTGTTGAGCTGTGCCGGCCATGCCTGACACACAGAACTAACAGAGGGGAACCCATCCCAGTGGATACCAAGGTATGTGTAGGCCTAAGAATACTAGCCACAGGTATCCTCCAATGGCCAACTGGGGATATCATGGGGATCTCAGAGGCATCAGCATCCAGAGTACTCCACCAGTTCCTGGATGACATGTCAGCACATGCTGGTGAGCACTTATATTTCCCCAACACATGTGAGGCGTTGGCCAGCAATATGCATCTCTTCTACCAAACAGCAGAATGCCATGAGGTAGTGGGTGCTGTAGACTGCATGCACATATGCATCAAAGCACCATCCGGTGAGCGGGGTAGGTTCTACATCAACTGCAAGGGCTTCCCCTCCATCAACTGCCGGGTCATGTGTGATACCCAGGACATTATAATGAATGTGTGTGCTGGCTGCCCTGGAAGATATCACGATTCCCACATCTGGCATCTGATGCAGCTGTACCAGAGATTTACCAATGGGGACATCCCTTATGGTCACCTAGGACGGGATGCTGGTTATGCACTGGAGCCGTGGCTGATGGGGTCTATATGAGAACATCGAAGTATTAAAGCTTCGAATGGTCTGATATCGAACACTATTCAGTGAACGCTAAGAATAGCAAAGGTGCAGAACAGCAAATTCTTTTCTCTGGAAAGAATTTGGTTGGCCATTTCTGTGGCTTCGCTATTCTTAGCACTGTGGTGGAAAGTTACGGGTTGGGTTCAGGTAAGTGTGCGAGTGTTTGTACATTAGGGTTAGGGGTGGTTTAAGTGAGATAGGGTTAGGGCTCGGGTTAGGCCAGTGTGTGATAGTGACGGACCTTAGGGTTAGGGTTTGGGTTAAGGTAAGTGGGTAGTTTGTAGTGTATGTTTAGTTTAGTGTAGCTTTAGATTTAAGTGTATGTGTATGGTTGCTGTTTGTTTGATGTGCTTGTGTTGTGTGTATGTGTTTCGGAGCAGCAAATTTTTTCCATGGGAAAAAATTTGCTGTTCTGAATGTTCGATATTTTCATGTTTAGATTTTTTGGGGCCGATGAAATAGCGTTCGCTATTTTCATCTTTCGATAACGTGATATAAACGCAGCTGATGACACCCATCAGAAATGCACACACATCCGAACAAGAACTCCATAATGAGGCACACGCACAGACCAGAATTATAATAGAGTATGTGTTTGGGATGCTCAAGTCATGGTTCTGGTGCCTGGACACATCCAGTGGAGCCTTGCAGTACTCACCAGCTTCATGTACTCAAATTGTCATAGTATGTGCCATGTTACACAATATGATCCTGTGTAAACAGCTGCAGCAGGAACAGCATGGGGAAGGGCCACACAGCCCCCCACCACTGCCAAGGCCTGCACAGGCACAGAGTGACTTGGAGGAGGAACAACCTGAGCCTGCCCCAGTAGGCAGAAGAAGGCATGCCCAGTATGCCCTGGCCTTGGCAAAAAAGCAATGCATAGCACATACACTGACACAGTAGGGACCCAGGGAATGACACCTCTCTCTGATTCACACATACAGTAAAAGGGATGCCAAACATGACACTACCTGTGCTCAACCATGTATAGGGAGTGTACTGTGTGCATCTGACATAGGCAGCCCTCCAGCACTATCCTCAATACTGGTACACCCACAAGGTAAGTCACTCTTCTTACCAATTGCCGAATTAAGTAGTATGTGTTGTCACTTGTATCTATGGTATGGATGTGAGCATACAAAGGAATCGGGTGGCTGAATGGGATGCCAGAAGATAGTAAACACCTAAAGTGGCAGCATGAGATCTGTAACAAATACTGGTGTCACCATAGTAGTCAGTGCTACACATGGTGAGGAAACCCACTGCAGGAAATGTGCTGGTCCACATGTGTGTCCATATGATACAAACATGCCAGTCAGGGAGGTTCACATACCCAACAATAGTATCAGCCAGCATAACAGATGTAGACAAATACAAACAAAGGCTGTGCTAAGACCTCTGAAAGATGGCTGTGGGTAACTCCCTCCCCCAGGCCTACACAGACAAACTACATCAGGTCAGGCAGTGGGATGTTAGTTCTGAAGGGTAAGAAGTCAGAAACTGATATGTAGGTCAATCAAACATAAGACCTGTAGTACACTGATATGTCTCTAGTCAGCATGATAGGTTACAATACAGAATGAGTACCTGACATACCAGTACAGTCATAGCAAATGTGTACAAGTGTCAGGTGTGCCCCCTATCCTATGTAGAAATGCAGAAACAGTCAAGTGTGTCCCCCAATCCTATGTAGAAATGTAGTAACAGTCAGGTGTGCCCCCCCAATCCTATTAGAAATGTAGAAACAGTCAGGTGTGCTCCCCCCAATCCTATGTAGAAATGTAGAAACAGTCGGTGTGCCCCCCCCTCCTATGTAGAAATGTAGCAACAGTCTGGTGTGTGTCCCCCAATCCAATGTAGACACGTTATAACAGTAAGGTGTAGAAATGTAGTAACAGTCGGATGTCCCCCCCTCCAATCCGATGTATAACATGTATGTGTAGCTATAATATCAGTGGAGCACAGATGACCTGAGGTGGCCAAGGTAGCAGGATAGATTGTAGCATTTGTACAATATGCAGGTATGTGTATGTTAGGTTGGTGTGTGCTTCATATTGTGTGAGAGTGGTCAATATGTATGCATGGTGAGGTTTGAACTGGTGGCCATTGCCCAGTACTGCCAATGACAGGGCCAAGTGCTCACAACTGCAGTGCCAAACACAATGCTCCCCAGTATAACACATTCTAGCAGTAAGCAATTGTAAATATATGGAGGTAATATGTGTCACCATCTGAAAGATGGACATGGCATGACTGTTGGGCCAGCTGTACAAGCAGTAGACAGGGGAAAGTACCCCAGACAGACAGTTATGACCCCCACCTGTGTATGGCAATAGTGAAAGAATGCAGCATGCAGTGCAGGTGTCCCATGCAGTTGTGTCCCTGGCTGTATGCAGCACCCTGCCAGCATCCACACCACCTGATTAATACTGATAGAAAGTATTGGCATGAACACCTAGTACATCTACCCTGTCACCCCGGAGGAATATACTGTATGGCAGTTTGGTACTGTAGAACTGACAGAATGCAACTGCCTGCTACAGCTAGCCTGCATCACTACTAAATGGCCTACAGTCCTCTGCCAAAGACCTGCATCTCACCCATACTGCCAATGTATGTTATGCCATGGACTCCCAAATAACAACATAACACAGTCCACAGAATCCATATGCAAGGCCATGTGAACAAACCACAGTAACATGTCCACCATATCCCACTGCATGAACAGTGGACCATCACCAATGCACTGATGTGATGAGGTGATAACTATAGGAAAAGTATCAGAGAATGTTTGCATAATGCATGGAAGAGGATAGAATAATGGGGGGGGGGAGCGGCAGCATGGAATGTGTGAAGTCCAAAATACAGCCATGTGCACATACTATCCTTGACTGCAAACACAAAAATGGGTGGCTACAAACCTGCCCATACACCACAATAGGGCTAATGTCCTAACTTATGACCCCTGCCTCTGGGTAACCTGTGTGAATCTGTACAGCTGTGAGGTATTGCCACGGCAAGATAAGGCCATACTGTCACATCAATGGATGTACAAATATGGGATCCTCTGCCACCACTGTACCAAGGTGCTGAACTGGTTACACAGAGCCAGCAGCAAGTGTCTGCAGCTCCCCCTCCAGGCTGGCATTAGTTTGCAGGAATATGTAGGTGTTTGACCACAATACTGGACACAGCTGCATTCGCCCTGTGTTCCCCAGGACATCACTGCGAGCAAAAATGTCTACCTAACAGTATTTGAGGACATAAAACCTTACAGTGTATAACATTACACATGTCTGCATATCTCTGCTAACACCAGTATCATGTAGCAGAAGCAGCACAGACACAATTACCTACAGTACCCACTATCCCTTGTCCAGTTTGACCCCATATTGCCAACTGACCTACAGATATCCTGCAGAAACAGTTTCCTAGCTGTAGGTGTAAAACACAAAAGTCTGCACTGGAGTACAATCTACCTGGAATGGATCCACACATGCAATAGGAAACGGCATACTAGGCATGATCCCACACTTAGAGAAATAAAAGCATTGTCAGAAAACAACATACTGAAAGATAATACTGGGCATGCTCACACACTTAAACAAATGAATCCCATGTCTGGCAACAAAAGCTGACCATACATATCTGACAGTTGCAGATGTTAGTGCATACACTCCTCAGTATGTATCTGTCGTGCTTTGCACACACATTGGATAGGAATACACACATATATCCAAGGACAACACACTATAATATGCCAAAAGTACACATACATAGATGTGTGGAAGAGATTGACAGTGACAAAAAGCCTTCCGTCATGAGGCCTGTCCCACCCAGCACATGGCCAAATGGCTACAACCACATGATGTGTAAATGTCATTCACTGTAGAAATTAGCCACTGGTATCCCTCAGCATTATAGACCCTGCGGTGCTAGTGCTAATTCTGCAACATGACTGTACAAGGCAGTAGTCATCTAGCAGTTGTATACACGTACCTGCGGAATATAAACCTGTGTGTGTCTGAATGTGGTGTGTCTACCTCCAGATGAATGGGTTATGGCCCATGCACACACACTGCCCTCCCCATAGCCCTACTATGGCAAGCCTGCTGATGTCAGTCACTGTGGAAATACACCTTTGGGGAAGGGATAGCCCAGTAATCTCTGTGGTGCATCTTATAACTGTGTCATGTTATAGTGTGATATACTAGTTAGGTAGGAGTTCTAATTCCAGATGTGGGAACTGTGTATGTGTGTCTGTGTAGGGATCAATGCTTTTTAGGCTAGTCACACTCACTACAATTCAAATACCCTACTTAGGCAAGCCTGCTGATGTCATTCACTTTGAAATACACCTTTGGGGAAAGAGTAGCCCAGTAATCTATGTGGTGAATCCTATAACTGTGTAATGTTGTAGTGTGATAAACTAGTTAGGTAGGAGTTCTAATCCCAGACATCACATCTGTGTGTGTGTGTGTCTCTGTCTGTGTAGAGAGCAATACCTTTTAGGCTAGTCACACTCACTACAATTCAAATGCCCTACTTTGGCAAGCCTGCTGATGTCATTCACTTTGAAATACACCTTTGGGGAAAGCATAGCTCAGTAATCTCTGTGGCACGTTCAATAACTGGGTAATACTATAGTGTGATGTAGTAGTGTGATAGGGGTTCTATTCCCAGACATAGCAAGTGTGGATGTTTGTGTTTGTGTATGTGTCTGTGCAGGGAGCAATGCTTTTGAGGCCATTCACAGTCACTACAACCTCCATTGCCCTTCTTTGGCAAGCCTGCTGATGTCATTCCCAGTGAAATACACCTTTGGGGAAGGGGTAGTCCAGTAATGTCCGTGGTGTGTCCTATAACAGCTTAATGCTGTAGTGTGATATAGTAGCTGGGTAGGGGTTCTATTCCCGGACATGGCAAGTGTGGATGCTTGTGTGTGTGTTTGTTTGTCTGTGTAGGGAGCAATGCTTTTGAGACCATTCACAGTCACTACAACCTCCATTGCCCTTCTTTGGCAAGCCTGCTGATGTCATTCCCAGTGAAATACACCTTTGGGGAAGCAGTAGTCTAGTAATCTCTGTGGTGTGTCCTATAATAGCGTAATGCTGTAGTGTGATATTTTAGTTTGGTAGGGGTTCTATTCCCAGACATGGCAAGTGTGGATGTTTGTCTATGTAGGGAGCAATGCTTTTGAGGCCATTTACAATAACTACCACCTCCATTGCCATTTTTTGGCAAGCCTGCTGATGTCATTCCCAGTGAAATATACCTTTGGGGAAGACGTAGTCCAGCAATCTCCGTGGTGTGTCCTATAACAGTGGAATGCTGTAGTGTGATATAGTAGTTCGGTAGGGGTTCTATTCCCAGACATGGCAAGTGGGGATGTTTGTGTGTGTGTTTGCTTGTTTTTGTAGGGAGCAATGCTTTTGAGGCAATTTACAGTCACTACAGCCTTTATTGCCCTTCTTTGGCAAGCCTGCTGATGTCATTCCCAGTGAAATGCACCTTTGGGGAAGGAGAAATATAGTAATCTGAGTGGTGTGTTCTATAACAGTGTAATGCTCTAGTGTGATATAATAGTTTGGTAGGGGTTCTATTCCCAGGCATGGCAAGTATGGATATTTGTGTTTGTTTGTTTGTCTGTGTAGGGAGGAATGTCTTTGAGGCCATTCACAGTCACTACAACCTCCACTGCCCTTCTTTGGCAAGCCTGCTGATGTCATTCCCAATGAAATTCACTTTGGGGAATAAGTAGCCCAGTAATCTCCCTGGTGTGTCCTCTAACAGCATAATGCTATAGTGTGATATAGTAGTTTGGTAGGGGTTCTATTCCCAGACATGGAAAGTGTGGATGTTTGTGTAGGGAGCAATGCTTTTGAGGTCATTCACAGTCACTACAACCTCCATTGCCTTCTTTGCCAAGCCTGCTGATGTCCTTCCCAGTGAAATACACCTTTGGGGAAAGAGTAGTCCAGTAATCTCTGTGGTGCATCCAATAACTGCGTAATGCTGTAGTGTGATAAACTAGTTAGGTAGGAGTTCTAATATCAGACATGGTAACTGTGTGTGTGTGTGTGTGTGTGTGTGTGTGTGTGTGTGTGTGTGTGTGTGTGTGTGTGTGTGTGTGTGGCTGTGTTTGTCATTCATTTCCTGTGTGGAGGAGGTTGTGAGTGTGTAACAAGTGGACACATTCTGCAGTGGGTTTTGCAAATTTCTTATATGGTTGGCCTATTATATGTCACAATGTCCATCTTGCAAGGATAACAGATGTCAAATAGCGGAGAGGCTAGGATGCCAATCCATACCCCTACATGTGACATCAAGGCCTGGCAAACAAAGTAAGCAACCCTTGTATTACCCATGGAACACTGTCAACCCATGTCTCTTACACAAACACACTTGTCTAGGCAACAACCACTATGTTGGTAGAACCCTGTATATTGCCCAAGATAGTAACTATGGTCTGACTGCAGTGGACTACAGAGGGCATGGCACCCTGTCCCATCACTACAATAGGCACATAATTGCAGACAGTGCACCTTCACTATGTTCCCGACTGGACGCCTGCAACAACTGTGGTGCCATCAAATGTGACCCACAAAGGACATACCATGCCTTAAACACATTCCCTGTATGGACAGATGCCACTAACACCAGAGAATACCTGTATCATGCTATCAATGTAGGTGCAGGGTCAACCTGGTGTCCATTACCAGTTTTCACCACATGAGGCCAGGACTGGCACATCTGATGATAATCTGTGTACACAACATGGGCCAGACACCCCAGGTACAATTCCACATGTCACTGGACATGCATGTGGAACGTGTGCACATCCCAGACACCGTCCATGTCATGGACTATAGAACACATACATGGCAAGTGTTGCACAGCAATGGCCACACACACTAGTAACCCATGTGACTGGATGTTGAATACAATACCCACCTGTGTGGGCCAATCCAGACACTACACTCATAAGACACACTGCAGACCATTGTCATGTGGCCTGATGCCAAGGTATACCCTTCACCTAGTCTTGTATAGCATTCTGGCACAATCAACCACTATACACCCCTGAAGCAATGCACCCATACATGTCAGTACTGACACCCTGTGTCTGTGTGTGTGGAGTATGATGCTTTTGACCACATTCACACTCACTACAACTCCCACTGGCCTACTGAAGCATGCTGTCTGATGTCAGACACCTTCACATACCCTTTGCCCATATAACATCCGGATATCCCTGTGGTACATGTGAAACCTGCGCATTACTGTATTGTGGTAAACTAGCTAGTTAGGGAGTCTATTCCTGACCCTGCCAAGTGTGTCAATGTGTGTGAGTCCCTGAGAGAGTGTGGCTGTGTTCACATTGACACCTGTTCATGTGGACAGGCACGTGTAATACACCTACCTTATCGCTATTATATCATGGTTGCAGATGCCACTCACCATCAGATATACCTTTGAACAGCTCACCAGCAAAAAAGCTATGTGATGCATGCAATAACTGCCTAGACATGTGATAGCAATACATAGTCAGTCAGGGGGTTGAAACCCTGTACTGGTAGGTGTGTTACACAAACATGCTTAGGTTTTACTCTCCCACCCCCTCCCTGACTTACTTTGTCTCTGTCTGTCTCTTTCACTCCCTCTCTGGTGGATGTGGAGAGTTACATCTGCTTTGCTTAGGCAGTAGCTTGTGTTTTGTAAGTGATGCTCATGATCAGCTGATGGCCTCTGCATGAATTGCAGTCCCACTCTAACTGATTGCATGTGAAACAGCCGTGGTAACATTCCCATAGCCAATTGCATGGAAACACACTCCAATATCTAGGAACATCATGTTGGTGTTGGGCCTTTTCATTCACTGTGAGCAGGGCCTACATTTGGTGTTTGGCAAACAGCATCACAGATGGTATTGGAATTTACCTCTAACAACATACACTGTGGAGACAGGCCAACAGATAAGAGGGGGGTGTGCCAGACATGACTACAGAATGTAAGTGTTGCTCTTCTGCATTTGGAGTAATGTCAGTTTAACAGGGTGTGTGTGGATATGGCTGGTCTACATGATTTAATACTTGTCATGACAGTGTTATTGTGTTTGAGGAAACTCCCATCTGTAGGGTTATCTGCAGACTGGGCAGTGTGTGGAGCCTTTTGTTTTTTGTGTTGCTCATAGAACACCTATCTGAGAACTGCAGAAGCATAGTGTGAGGATTGCAGTCAGTACATGGTGACAGCTATGAGAGCTACTGACTTCATATCCCTCAAAGGACGTATGTCACAACAAACCCTCGTACGACAGTAAATGTATGAGGTTATCACAGCAACATGCCAGTATTGGGCCAGTGTTTGTGGCTCCAGCCACAAGTCTGTCAACCTTTGTACATATGTCATGCAGTAAGAAGTGCATATGTTCTGTACACCGTTATTTATTGACATCATACCTGATAACAAGCCAGTCAGATATCAGACTGCTAGACATGTTATGTATAGTAGGGGTTGTTTCTGAGGACATAACTTGGGCATTCTGTGGTTGTGTGTACAGTTCTGGGGTCTGTGTACTTATGGTGATTGTCGACAGTATGTGTATTGCGCGTGCGTACCTTGGGCTGTGCACAGACTGTGGTAGATGCCATTGTTCTTGGTCCTGTTCTATCTGATGTTACATGCTGCTCCAGTGTATGGTACCCTATTGGGTCACATGTCTGTAGGGCCAGACACACACGTGCCCCATACCACAGACAGGCATCGGACCACACTGTGTCATGAACCAATGTATATAGGGTTAGTGTGTGAGTGGCACATAAGAGGATGGTGTTTATCAGACAGTCCATATGGTGTCATATTACACTTGTGTACCATATGTGGCTGTGTTCATATTGGTTGTGAGTATGCACTTTCTCACAGGTATCTGTTACTCTGTGCTGTGACATGCATGTAGATCCTGCTATAATTTTAGGTACATGTGTATATCCCCATAGAAAATGTAGTCCAGTGTTGTGACAGTTTGCCTGTAGTTTGCACAGTGTTGTGTGACATGCTTAGCAGCCTAGTGTAATTACCCAGTGTGCTATGTCCAGTCATTTGCAAGACATACTGCTGCCAGGCCACCATAACTGCTGTGTATTTCTGACAAAGCAGTGGGATTCTGTACAGCTGTATGTCACTAACTACTGGGTAGTATGTGGCCATGTGACCTATTCACCACCAGGTAATATGTGTCAGGACAGACTGGCGTGTGTGAATGCATAAACTGTGGGGGCATAAGTAATCCAGTATTTACATGATATACCATGTACATAGCTATTAACATCCACATTGTGAGGCATGGTCCACATGTCTCGCATGAAGGAGATTTGTGTACACCTCTGGACTAACCATAGAGTGCCAAACTATTGGTCATATCTCTTCTGTAGTCAGGATCATTACTGTGCTAGCAGTGGTACTGTACTATGATGTCCTCAGGATGTCTGTCAGTAGCCAATGGCGCATATGTCAAAAGCAGATGAGACCTCCAACACACAGTCTGTTAGGACAACCCCTGTTACAGTAGCAGCAGTCTACATATATACCTGCAATACATACATGACATCCCCTTGCACTAACAGGTTAGGACAGTTCGTGTTGCGGAAGGACTACACTCTATGTTCTGGACATATGGTAAACATATGTGTATATATGTATGTATAAAAAAAAAAAAAAATATATATATATATATATATATATATATATATACACATATACATATCTACATACATATATGGATATATACATATATATATATATATATATATGTACATATATATATATATATATATATATATATATATATGTATATGTGTGTATATATATATATATATATATATATATATATATATATATATATATATATATATATATATATATATATATATATATACATATATATATAGATGTATATATGTACATATATATATATATATACATATAAACACTCAGATATATACATATACACAGCAATATATGTCTACACATATACAGATATATAGATACACATGCATATATAGTTATAGATATCTACATATATATCAACATACATAGGTATATCTGAAACACAATGGATGTGCATACATATATATATATATGTATACATACATATATATATATATATATATATATATATATATATATATATATATATATATATATATATATATATATCTATATATATATATATATATATATATATATATATATATATATATATATATATATATATATATATTTATGGGTCTACCTGAAAACACCGACAACGAGATAACCGACACCACAAAACTGAAAGTTCAAAAACACAAAACTTCACATGCCCGACAAACCACAATCCCAACAATCCACAATCCCGACAATCAACAAAACAAAACAAATACCTTTTCCGTAAAACACACACACAACACAAGCACACCAAAACCTTACAAACCTACACTAAACCTTACATACGCAACTATCTATGCACTAACCTTAACCCAAACCCTAACCCTAAGGTCCGTCACTATCACACACTCACCTAACCAGCGCCCTAACCCTAACTCACTTAACCCACCCCTAACCCTAAAGTCTGTCACTATCGCACACTTACCTTTCCTGCACACTAACCCTAACTCACTTAACCCACCCCTAACCTTAATGTCTGTCACTATCGCGCACTTACCTTACCCGCACCCTGACCATAACGTCCGTCACTATCACACATTTACCTTAACATGTCGGTGTTTTCAGCATCGGGATTTTCAATCATCGGTCATCTCCGTTGTCGATCTTCCAGTGTTGGTTATCTCATTGTCGGCATTGTCAGCATTCAATGTTTTCAGGTAGACCTATATATATATATATATATATATATATATATATGTGTGTGTGTGTGTGTGTGTGTGTGTGTGTGTGTGTGTGTGTGTGTGTGTTTTGTGTATGTATATATATATATATATATATATATATATATATATATATATACACACACACAAAAAGATCTACAAATGGCCATATATATGATGCACTATACAGATGTGTAGACATACATATGTATGAGTATACATGTGTATGTACATGTAGACATATATCAACATATGTATATGTATATATCCATATTCCTGTCATGTGTAAACATCACGGTTGTGTATACCTTTCTAGATGTATCTCACCGTATGTATCTGATATGTGTACATTTAGGTATAACAACATATGTGATGCAATAGTAATATCAATAACAAGTACTACACAACTGAGGAAGTCAAAGCAATTTTTAATTCTATTCAATATGTGTAGTGACAGATATATTGGAAAAACAACAATTGTGTTTTTAGCTGTCATGGCATAGTGGTTAACTTTTGTGACTATAGTGTACAGGGTCCTGGGTTCAATACTGACAAGGGCTGTGTGTTTTTTTGCTGGGCAAAACAAGGGCTGCTGGATACAGAGTGGTTAAGGCAGTTTTGAGCAGCTTTAAGTGCATTTGCATGAAGCTAAGTGATGCAAAGCTACGGTTAAATGTGCAGGCACTTACACCATGTAGGCTTTACTTACCAGTGTGGAAATCTGCTTAGCTGTTACATTGCAGCAATGCTGACACCTGCTAAGCATGGCTCAGCCCTGGTAACCAGTGCTCACATCCCAGTCTGATAATATAGCAGGGTAATGACATCTGTAATAAGTGTATGTAATGCCATGTACAATACATGCATCTATGTGCTGTCATTACAGTAGCAAGGGTTGTGAGAGTCATGTCTGGGACACACAAGTATATAAGACCTGTACAGCACTGTTATTTGTGTGAATGTGTTACATGCAAGGGTAGTAACCCAGGTTACATGCTGTCACACTGGCATATAGTGTATCATGGTGGTACTACTGTTGACAGTGCTTTCCCAAGCAAGAGTAGAGTGCTAAATGTAGTACTGACAACAAGCACACCTGCAGGCATAGCTGGACTCTGAGGCCTCACTGTCGTGTTCCTGGTGTGTGAGCTGTGTCACAGTATATATCCCCTACTGGATAATGATCTGACATGTGGAATGTTACTGTAGTCTACCGTCTATGCAGCACATGTCAGTGAGGGCTTCCAACATGTAATAATGACATACATATTGTTATCAAACATCTATCCTTTGACACATTCATCCTACTGCACAGCTACTTGCCAAGCTGATGTCTGCCAATCCCTGTACAGATGTGCAGATGGCAGGTATCCAGCTTGGATATATACAAATGATCTATGCCTGACTGACACTGACATGTCTGCCCAGCTGTGTTATAACTGGCACATATAGGAGACAACACCCTGTACGCACCACATGCCACGGGTACCTCCACTATATTACCACAGTCAACAGAACATGCTTGGGTACAGGTCTCCATTACAGACACTAACCATGTGTTGTAATACATGTTGCATACATGTCAACTGGATCACCTCAGTGGCCATTTGCAGGAGGCACCCAGAGGACTGACTGATGCATGTCACTCTCACCCTGAGGGTCACCATAATGGTGTCTTTCAATAGATTGCCTGCTGGCACATGGCAGATCCCATGATACCACTGTACACACATCCCCTACACAACCCAACTCTCCATGGACAATAGCCAGGTACACACTTATGACCACCTGCAGCAATGCAACATGTGTATGTGTGCATTACTGAGGATAGCAGTGTCTGTGTGTTAGCACACCTGTAGTTGGGAATACTATGAGGGCCTTCACAATCACTGCAACACCCATTGCCATAGTCAAATGTGGCTGCTGCTGTATCAGACATTACATGTTCCCTGTTACACTCCTCTCCCTAATGGCTACATGAGCCTTACAGTACCAGCACAGCAGTGTTGTACAAATGGGTGGATAGGCATGGGATACCCATTGAGTTCTGGCAAGGGTTTGTCTGCATATCTGTAGGGTACAGCATTCTGAGGCCACATAGTAGTACGGATAGTGTTGTTGCTTCCCATAGGTGATGCATGACAATGCAACACCTTACTATGCCTGTGGTATGTGCATTAGATGCATATCCCTGTTGTACCACTGTTGGAATATACAATGGGTTGCATCGCAGTCATGAGCAATGTGTGATGGTGAGTATGTCAGAGTGTCATCATGGGTTCCAGTGAGTACAATATCCACTGTGGGATGTGGTTGCTGTGTACACTGTCATTACACAATGGTACACCTGGTATATGTCCCATGTACAACTTTATGGTGACCTCTGCCACCATCAACCATACAGGTAACTGATACCACAATCTAGCCCAGTTATGCATGTGCTGTGTGCAGCCCACCTGTAACACATTGGACACATGGGCAAGTTATTTAGCACCAATAGGCCCAGGTCTCTCGGATGTGTGTCTGCCTGTTATGTGTCTGTTAATGTGTATATGATGGTATGTCACACTATGTATTGTCCATATACAACCATTACATCCCCCATTACCATAGTGTACATGTCTGGGGATGTTTTGCATGTTACATGCGACCTGGAACACACCTCACTCTAAACTCTGTGTGGTCTGTGCAATGAAAGCCACACAGTTCAGTAGCACTACATACCTAGGTAGGGGTCTAGTCCCAGTGTTGCCACGTAAGAGCGTGCATGTATGTGGCTGGGTCTATATAAGGTTGCTGATTTTACATGTCCCAGCGGGTCACCTGTCCATGTAGCACAGGCAATAATTGTTATACAAACCTGCGACATGTGTTCAACTGTACCCCAGATATGTCACAGCCATGGTGTCACCACAGTGCCATACCCTTTGTGGAATATGACTGCAGACCATCCTCCTGCTGACACATGTATACCTACGACACAAATGGATAACATTATGGATACCACAATCACCCAGTGTTACTAACAGCTATAATGCATCATTGCTGGACAGCTACTGACACGTGTACATGTGCATTACTGAAGATAGCAGTGCTTGTGTGTTAGTACACCTGTAGTTGGGAATACCATGAGGGCCTTCACAACCACAGTAACACCCATTGCCATAGTCAGATGTGGCTGCTGCTGTATCAGACATTACATGTACCCTGTTGCGCTCCTCTCCCTAATGACTGCATGAGCCTTGCAGTGCTACCTGACATGTATGCATTAAGCATTACCCCTGACAACATGTTGCACTGCACTACATTGGTACACAGTAGTACAGTCACCATATGCATCAGAACCATATTAGCCTGTCCCTGCATTGGATAACAGGGATGTGGCACAGGTATTATCATATGCACAGGGTGTGCTGTTGGTTTGCCAGAGACTGAGGGTGGGCCATACATTTGACACCATGTGTGTGGGTGAGGGGTGTAATTAGTTGAACTGGGCATGATGATGTGGTATGTGTAGGGGTGGGGTTGCCCTAGGTGTGTTTGTGTTGTGTGTGGGTATGCATGCACACAGTTCTGCCATGTGGCTGCCCTACACAGGTGTTTTTTGGACAGCTGCAGGCCATACCTGGCAGGGTGTGCAGTTCACCATCTCTGGCCATTGACACGCGGACTGTGCCTGCTAGGGATTCCATGGGCACTTCCAGGTACAGGTCTCGGTGTGCTACTCTCCCCTGATGATAACAGATGTCCACTCGAACCAGGTCTCTCCTGGGACTGGCCAGGGCCGCATGCACGTGGTCTGCTGTGGTGTGGTGTGGACAGCACCCCCCTGCAGTGCTGGGGCTGTTACTGACATTACAGGAGTGCCTTGGTGTCCCAGCACATCCACGTTGATTGGCAGCTGTTGGTGCTGCTGGCCTACATCCATACGGCCATTGCCACACTCCTACCACATGTTCAAGCATGGACAAACCATGGTCGATGAGGCCCAACATCTCACCAAACCAGCTGTCAGTGACCTCTGTATGAGCACGGAGGGCACCAGACAGTTCACGGAAGTTGTCGCTTGCAGATATGAGAGCAGCCCTGTGCAGCCTCAGGTCATGTCTGGTGTACAGTACCAAATGTGCCTGCACGCCCATGACAGTCTAATACATGTGCCTGGTGGTACCAGTTGTGGTGCTTCTGCAAGGGGCATGATGACCAGCAGCCCTACCATGAGCACCCTGGTACATCTGCCTATGTGGAGCCCTGCTGACATCTGGCTATGTCTGCTGTGACCAGACACAGCAGGCATGGATACCACACTCTCCTGTGCACTGCCACCAACCGCCAACTGTCCCTCTGCTATGGCCACTGGTGATGGGGTATGTATAGGAACTGAAACTGTGTGCGGCATTGGGGTGGCTAAGAGGGGGATGTCAAATGATGATGTAGTTTCAGCCCCTGAGAACCCCACCTGTGCCTCAACAGTACTATCATCATCTCTGGTGTCTGTATGGACATCAACATCAGATTGCATGCAGGAGGGAACCTGACCCACCTCCCCACCTGTGGGGGAAAACAAGAAATGCACTTTAAGACCTGTACAGTATTGCATAACAGTACACACATACACACACACACACACACACACACACACACACACACACACACACACACACACACACACACACACACACACACACATTCCACCTTAATACCTATCTGTCTCTGATTTTGCAGACAGTCCCACATTTATTCACATAAGTTCCCCATCCTGCATCACACTTGGTAACATACACTCATTAATACCACACATTAAAGTATCATTCCTCTAAATGCCTTGACGAGTGATCACAACACAACACATTTTACTCCATTACCTCCTTGACCTGAGTGGAGTAGGTTTTACATGGCCTCACTGCTGTCATTCAGTGTTCACCCTGTGTCTGTCTGGACATCGTGACCATGGCCCCTATATGTTAGGGACTACTACATTCACTCCATAATGTCACACACTGGAGTGTCATGTGTATGTATATGCCAGAGCTGCTGCTCAACCTATCATGTGACAACTGTAATATAAGGATACACTTCCTGTTGTTGTCTAGTAATTCCTCATTGCATCTGTAGTGCTACATAGGTGGGTTGTCATTCACCTCTCTGCTGATTACAGTATTAAGGGTATACCTGGTGTCTACCTTCCCTCCCAATACATGTTCCATGCAACAGACCTTATTATACTATCAGCTATCCTGTGATTACATATCAGCAAAGTATGCCTGGCGTCCCATGTGTCAATCCATGTTCATGTACTGCATGATCTCAAAGGGAAGTACTGCCGTATGAACAACCCCACAATCACACATGTGCATACATGGACACCCACACAAACACACACACATGCACACACACATCCTACATGCATCAATCCTCTCCACCCCACCAGATTGCACTTACAGACAAAATACCCCCCCCCCACACACACACACACACACACTCATACAGGTGAGGTTGCACAAAGATAGTACACACCGTCCTCCCATTACCCATCTGTCAACATGCATAACATATGGTACTCAACAGCATGCAGTGCAGCTATAGTCAATCCATGCTAGCAACAGTATATATGTGTGTGATGCATGGGCTGTATTAGTAGGAGATGCCCCTTCCCCTGGAAAACACTGCACCCATGTACACAGTATTGCTGTGCAACTGTTCTGCACCCTGCCATATACTGTGCACCACACCTCACAGGTGTACAACCCATTGCTGAATGTGTAGCACTGTGTCAGTTATGTCTGCTCTAA
Organism: Protopterus annectens; assembly: GCF_019279795.1. Classification (NCBI taxonomy): domain Eukaryota; kingdom Metazoa; phylum Chordata; order Ceratodontiformes; family Protopteridae; genus Protopterus; species Protopterus annectens. The sequence goes on from NC_056733.1 coordinate 162,081,042, forward strand.
TACTCACAGCCCCTATGTTTTTCAGCAACACATACCTGGGTTGATATGTGGACCGATATAATTTATTAATGCCTGATGTTTGGTTTACAGATCTCATCATCAACAGTGCATGTATGACCAATTCAATACTATTACACTGACAACCGTCAGACCATACCATGGCTATGGGGAGTGTACACACCCTTATTGATATGACAGACTCTTCCTTGATCTGCCATGGGACCACATCACCACATATATTAACAGTACATGAGCCTGATATGTGACATATGTCCTGTACATTCACATGCAGTGTCTAAGAAATGAGTTAGGTGGGCAGATGCTGACCGCAATGCATATACTCCATGGGTGCATAAGTGTGCAAGCCCTTATCATGACAGTTTGTTGCACCTATTGTTATGTGTACTACAGCAGTCACTTTTCCAGGCAGGGGTATACTAGCATGGGCCATCTGCATTTGCCAGTGTATGGTCAGTCTGCCTTACACATGTCCCCCAACTCTGTGTGATTGCAAGGTCTACTCATGTGCACATCCCTTGGTGTTCACACACTGCCATCACAATTGTTGTGGAGGTAGTGTTACATCTGCCACAGTTCCCTGAACATGACTGTGTGCAGATACAGCCATTCTTAGCATCCTTATGATCCCTGCTATAGTGCACTGGTGTGTCATGCTGACACACCCTCCCCACCTTCAGCATTTTTTCAGATACTTGACAAGTATGGCCTACACATGTGTTTCAGTTTGCAGTGTCCCATACACTGAACACCATGTGTTACAGCCTAGTCCCAGCTAATAATGTGGACCACAGTAATATGTTATGCCATAGTGTAGATCTGTAACAGTTGCCATTGTAATACTGGTATATACACTGTTGTTGCATTGTATAAGGATGATGTTTCACACATGTTCCCACTGTAGGCCATGTGCCCACCATTATGTTCATCCCTGTGGACACATTTCACAATGACAGAATGTTAGTTATCTTGCAGGTGTCTGTCATACCCATCCGATACCCCATCATGGTCACCACTGTGATACAGTGCATTTAACAGCAAATATACAGGAACATGTATGGCATGCATTATGGGTAGGTGTGTTAGATGTGTGCATGGAATATACCATAGCCATTACATGCCCGGTGTATTGGCAAGAATCAACATAAACCATACTCACTAGCTACAGGCTGCTGCCTTGGTGGTATACCAGAGCGATCCACATAAGAGTGTGAGAGATAAGATGTCAGTGGTCACAGCTGTGGCATTACTACAGGGTGGGTGCAGCATTACAGTACATCAACAGTACAAGTCCAGAATACTACCACTTATGTACATCTGTTTAGTACTACTATGCAGCAATAAACTATATATATGACATGTCACATATGCATGATCTACCTGTACAGATGCGGATGCATAAGCAACAGTGGTCTACTGGTATCCCCTGTGGACTTAACTGCACACTCCTCAGCTGGTGTGTGGGTAGCACCCACCTCCACAATGGTCTCCGTCAGTTGTTGGGTGTGCGGGCGGGCAGGTGCCATCAAGCTGGGGAGGAGCTCCTCAACACGTGTTGGGGGATGGATGGCTGACCCCCTCCCCCCTGTTGCAAGGTGATCCCCCTGGACTGCAGCATCACGCTGATGGGCATTGTGAAGCAGGTCAGAATAATGATGTCGGACCTGCTCATAACTGCAGTTATGCAGGCCAACATCATTGATCCTGTGGGCTAGATCTTTCCACAGGACGATCCACTCCTGCTGCTCATGGAATGCCCTACCGAACAGAACAGGATAGTGCTGTATAAGGTGGTTCAACATAACCTCATTTTCTGCCACTGAATACGCAGGTAGGTGGCAATGGGATATCTTGTGTGAAAGACATAAAGATGGAAACAGCTCGGAGCAACTCATACAGCAAGGTTAACATAGTTCTTAATGCACATATCTGTCACCCCCCACCATATCAGTGACAACAAACTGTTTACACATCTCAGTAGGTATGGCTACAGCTTACTTACCAATGGTATATATATTGCATTGTACCACACTTTGTGCTATGTGTTTGTAGCCATGTTCCCTGTGCGGACACTATCATTGCTGACCTGATACCGACTATTTCACCTGCATGCCATTGTCAGAGAAACTATGGTTCCATATATGCATGTGGAATGCTTGCTATGTGATTGCTGCACATCTGTCATTCTGTGTTATTGGGGATATCTATACATGCTGTTGGACATGTTCTGGGATTGTGTAGACTATTACTACCCATATATGTTCTATAACAGTGACACAATAGCATGTTTAGGGAATAGTTGCCAGCAGAACCACCTCTCCAACCCCATCTGGCCATGTTACCAGGCCACATCACATGTAGAACACACCCTGGGGGCTTCTCATCTACTAGTCCAGCACTACCTTTAAGTGGAACCACCTCAGGGTATGTTGTCCCCTCCCTGGGGGCACACACAGAAATGATCCTGTCACCCGAGGTCAGGTTCAGGGTCTGTTCCATAGGGGGCTCCACAGACATTTGGGATGTGCTACAGCACCTTGAGGCACCTAGTACACATGCACAGGGTCCACATGCTCCTCCTGCACAGCCTCCAGGCCAGGCACCTTCAGGGCCATGGACTGCTGTTGTGAGTAGTGATGTGTGGGAGCCTTTTTCCCATTGTTTCCATATGGGGGCCCATGGGACTTCCACATCGCAGACCACACGCACCATCCAGAGTGTTTACCCACCACATGTGTCATATACCACCCCTGTAGGCTGTCCTCTATATCTACCAAGCCGAACCACCTTCACAAATATACCTGCTATCATTCCCCATATTCCCAATCCCTACTTCACAGACAAGGGCAATGTGGTCCCAACAAGGGGTTCACATTTGACATACCCATCCATGTTCCACACACTTACAGCTGTATATATCTGTGTGTATTGCTATGTGTGCTTTTCCCTCACACATAACATGCAGCACTGTGGTGGCAGTATAGGGGACATGTATTTACATACATATATGTGTGTGTGTTTGTATATATGTAGACATACGCATATATATATATATATATATATATATATATATATATATATATGTATAAATATATATATATATATATATATATATATATATATATATATATATATGTGTGTGTGTGTGTAAATATATATTATGTTGTATATATATATATATATATATATATATATATATATATATATATATATATCTACATATGGGTATCTGTATATCTGTAGACACACACACACACACACACATATATATATATATATATATGTGTGTGTGTGTGTGTGTGTGTGTGTGTGTGTGTGTGTGTGTGTGTGTACACATATACATACCTATATATGGGGTACATTCAGACACCAGTTCCACAATCTCTAACTCTCCTTCCTGCACAGCTGCACTGTTCTGTCTTGCTCCAACACAGACAGGTGCCACATATGGATACAGCCTAACATTAGGGGGGTATATATAGGGCCAGATTGCAGGTAAACCTTTTACACACCTGTGGCATTTCAGCATGCTACAATACATGTTAACCTGAGTGTCCTGCAAGTGGTGGGCTCTAGAACCCATGTGTACATCATTATGGCATTACTTCCACCACCAGCTATTGGCCACAGTAATATACATCCTTTCCATTGCACAACGCACACTATATTGGCTTACAACTTGTCATTCAGTGCTGCTCGGCACAGTTGATGGTTATGGCCCACTATCCACAAGGACAGACTCTAATGTCCATAGCAGTTGTTCAGCTGAAGATCATTACAACAAAAACACCTGATGGCACATATATATCATTCCACATTATCTACCCCAGTATTATGGACCAAGTATTACAGTAAATTACATGCATATATACTTCACATACCTGTTGTGGGAATGAGGTCTGTTGTGGATGTTGTCCTTGTAGGAGTTTTTTTTTCTCTCCTTAACTATGGCCTTAGCCTGTTTCCTTTGTTTCTGTGTTTGGTTTGGTTGTGGTTCTGGTTTTGGTTCTGGATCTGTTTTCTCTTTTCTCTTTCTCTCTCTCTCTCTCTCTCTCACTCTTCCCGTCTCTCTCTCTCTCTTTCTCTCTCCAGTAAATGGATTGAGCTGCATGGAATAGATTGCAGCATGGCTTTTGTCAGTGATGCACATGATCAAGTGATGGCCTCTGCACAAATCAGTGTCCTCCACTTGTTACCTGCATGCAGCATGTTGTGCAGTATTTCCAATTACCACTGTTATGGCAACCCCCTACTATAAATCCCTACATCACGTGGGCATGGTCTGTTTACCTTTCCTGTATGATGGACATCCTTCCTGAGTGTGGGCAGCATTATTATATACAGCAGGTAGCAATACCTCTTACAAGAGAACTTGCACACTCAGGCCAGCTACATATTTGTATGAGGTTCCAGAACTACAAACAGAGTGTGAGTAGTGTTGTTGTATGCATTGTATAGCGCCAGTGTTAGAGGGTTTGTTTGTACATACTAGTTTAACATGGACTGCAGTCTGTCTGCATAGCTCTCAACTGCGTTCCTATCTACTTGATGGCCAGAAGTGTGTGTGTTATGTTTTACCTGTCCACCACACAGGTCTTGTGTCAGATATATCACTGGCTGTGTGTGTGTTGAGTGCTATCAGTACATGGCTACATCCATTTGTGTTTCTGATGTCATATTCCTGACTAAGGGTATGTTGCAGACTATCCTGTAACACCAGCAACTTGCTTAGTGTTTGACAACACTATTTCACATATGGGCCTGTGTTCCAGCCTCTGTCCTCCACCTACATACCAGGCTTTGTACATATGACATGCTGTCAGGGGTTGTTTATGTAGTGGCCTGTGAGTATGTCATGGTGCCATTCCTGCCAGCATTCCACTGCTGTTATGGCCCCCACACATGTTGTGGGGTTGGGTCCATATATGTGTGGGCTTCATCTGCACAATACATGTGTGCCGTTATGCAGTCCAGAGGTCAGTGTATGTAACAGTGGTATATGTCCCTGTATGTCAGTCTATGGGGGGGTGCACCATAACTATCCTAGGCTGTTACAACATGTGAGGGGTATCAGGGGTAAGCTACCTTAACGTATTTGGTTGGACATTACCATACAATTCACCTTGGGTACAGGCAGGCATACTGCTTCCTGCCATACAGACTGTTCTGTTTGTCAGTGTGATTGTGATGGTTTCAGTTATGCCTTGTTATGTAACAGATACATCCCGTTGTGTCAACTGAAGGCTTTACCACCTACAGATTGTGTACAGAGTGTATATAGAGGCTGCTGGACTATACATTTGCATTACTTACTGTTGAGTGATTGTAATCTTGTGGCCCAGTCTGTCTTTACTGTTGTACTACTTGAAGGCCTTGGCCTGGACAGCAACATATGTAATGCTTTCCAGAATACTGTATCAATTGGTCTGTTTGAGAGTTGCATTAGTCTGTTAATATGTATTTCAGAGTTTAACTGGCTATATGACATGGCATATACAACTGTAATAGTACACAAATAAAGCTTTTTCATGTATGCAAACCTGTGTGTGATGTTATATCCTTTGACCTCCCTGTGGGTATGTATTTCGGACAACAATTGTCTTTTGTATAGGTGACTCATACTGTGTCCATTTGTTAAGGTGGCAACTGTAGGCCTACTGGCTGTTCCGTATGGTGTGCACCCTCTAAATATACATCTCCCTATAGATATCTGTGTGTGTGTATGTGTAGTTACATATATATATATATATATATATATATATATATATATATATATATATATATATAAAACAAAAACAAACCCAACTGCAGCAACCAAACGAAACTGTAGAACTGTAAAATTCCCCAAAGCAGGCAGAAGACAGCTCAATATGCAGCTAAATCCAAAAACTTGATGAACCAGCAAGTAATCGTACCAAAAAACTTTATTGCAGAGAAAGAAAGTTAGCGCTTTCACGGTAATATCATACCGCTTCTTCAGACAAACATGAATGGGGACAGAATAAATTATTTATAAATGACATCATCTCAAACAGCTTACCAGCCAATAAAACAAACATTCATGCAGCCACATTCTCAGCTTAAAGGCATATGAAGTAGATAATATTTATTGGCATAAAATCTGATAAAAAATAAAAAAATAAAGATAAAAACATTAACACAAATAAATAAAACATTAAAAATATTCATAAATATATAAACAAACAACAATAAATGCCCTACAGCCATTTATTCCTTAATACAGGCTTAATGGGGATATGATAATTCAACCCCATAGCTAGGTGTGCCCCCAGCTTCAAGATCCACTCCAACTCGACCACCTCAGTATGAGTCACTATATCACCACCTCGCAGACCTGAGCTGATCACACATAATACCTGGAAGACAAAGTTGTGTTCAGGGGACCAGCTGCGCTAATTCTTATGCCAATTTGGTGATGTCGGAATGGGAATTCCATCATGTATTGGGACAACATAGAGGTCATATTGCCATATATAGACATTTTGTTGATGACATGTTTATTGATTGGAAAGGCAACAGGCAAGAGCTTGATTTATTTTTTTCATTCTTTAAATAATAATAGTAATTTTTTTGAAATTTGCCCTCACTTGTTCCCAAGTCACTGTTGATTTCTTGGATGTTAACATCCAGCTGGAGAATGGCAAAATGCTGACCAGGATGCATAGGAAGGACTGTTATAGACCGTCATGTCTCCATAGGTGGAATATGCATCCACAACATATATTTGGTAACATTGTGAGAGGTCAAGCCTTCAGGGTCTCAAGGTTGTCATGTACTACTTCTGACTTTGAAGGAAGTTTGTCAGATTTGACGAAAGAGTTTGCCATTAGGGGTTACACCCAAGTAGAAGTTGATTAAGCTTGTGCCAGAATAACCAATGAGCGTGATAGTAGAGCATGTCCATATTTTTCTGCTCTGTATAGGCAATCAATTAGATCACCTCACAGGTATTGTTGTCCTCCCATTGTTTTGAAATTTTCTCATGGTGTAAATATGGTGAAAGATATAGTTACCAGGAACTGGCATATTTTACAGACTGACAGTAGGTGTTCTGATATATTAGCAGATGGCCCTAGATTTGTATATAAGAACCACAGTAATTTAAGGCAACAGCTATGTTATCCTAGACATGTCATGTCTGGATCCCAAATTTTGATAGGTACATCTAAATGTCATAAATGCAATTTTTGTCAGTTTATAGATGAGTCTAGGTTCTTTAGGCACCCTGTCACGGGCTACTTGTGGAAGTTGAGGGCATCTGCTGATTGCTCCACCAGGAATGTGGTTTATTTAGCACATTGTCAGTGCTGTTATAAATTCTATGTTGGCAAGACCAACAGGAGTTTAAAAGAAAGAATTAGGGACCATGTGTGTTGCATGAAGAAGCAATATGACTTTTGTGCCTTAGCAAAACATGTTTTGTCTACTGGCCCTGAACACAACTTTGTCTTCCAGGTATTAAGTGTGATCAGCCCAGGCCTGCGAGGTGGTGATATAGTGACTCGTACTGAGGTGGCCGAGTTGGAGTGGATCTTGAGGCTGGGGGCACACCTAGCTATAGGGTTGAATGATCATGTCCCCATTAAGCCTGTATTAAGGAATAAATGGCTGTAGGACATTTATTGTTGTTTGTTTATATATTTATGAATATTTTTCATGTTTTATTTATTTGTGCTAATGTTTTTATCTTTATTTTTTATTTTTTATCAGATTTTATGCCAATAAATATTATCTACTTCATATGCCTTTAAGCTAAGAATGTGGCTGCAAGAATGTTTGTTTTATTGGCTGTTAAGCAGTTTGAGATTATGTCATTTGTATGTAAGTTATTCTGTCCCCATTCATGTTTGTCTGAAGAAGCGGTATGGTATTACCGTGAAAGTGCTAAATTTCTTTCTCTGCAATAAAGTTTTTTGGTACTAATACTTGCTGGTTCATCAAGTTTTTGGATTTAGCTACATATCGAGCTGTCTTCTGCCTGCTTTAGGGAATTTTACAGATATACATATATATATATATATATATATATATATATATATATATATATATATATATATATATGTGTGTGTGTGTATCTGCATATATGTGTGTGTGTATATCTTTCTTAGGAATGTTTATTGCTTCCACATTGTACATTCCCTATGGTAGCCAGTCTGTACTGCATATGTTATTGATACCAGCCTGACATTATACAGGTGGGATGGATTACTGTTAACATATTGTGCCCATGTTGTGTTGAGTCCTGGTTATGGGACTTGCAACATTTGGTATTGTATTCCAGGGCAGACCTGTTTGGCTGTGGTGGGGGTTGTAATATCAATACATACAAGACATATTTAGCTTGGGCCCCGTCACTCCCATTAACAGTGCCTGTGGTCGTATGGACGTATATGTATTTGCTATGTTCTCTTTTATATCTATAGATATATATATCTGTATATACATTTATATATATATATATATATATATATATATATATATATATATATATATATATATATATATATATATATATATATATATATTGCTCTCTCTCTCTCTCTCTCTCTCTATATATATATATATATATATATATATGTAGACATGTATATCGATAGATGTATGCATATATGTGTGTGTGTGTGTGTGTGTGTGTGTGTGTGTGTGTGTGTATATATATATATATATATATATATATATATATATATATATTTATATATATAGATATGTATGTAGGTATATATATCTATAGATGTATGCATATGTGTGTGTGTATATATATATATATATATATATATATATATATATATATATATATATATAGGGTCTATATTATATCCTCGAATGCTTAAAAAAGCGAGCGCTGATTGATCAAACTTATTTTTGCGAAACTGAAATATCGAAGCAGCAGAAACTCAAATTTTTTTCCTAGGGAAAGAATTCGGTTGTCCGTTTCTGTTGCTTCGGTATTTTCAGTTTTATGGTGGAAAGTTACTAGTCAGATTCAGGTAAGTGTGCGATTGTGTGGATGTGAGTGTTAGGGTGATTTAGGTGAGTTAGGGTTAGGGCTCGGGTTAGGTGTGTGTGCGATTGAGTGGACATGAGGGTTAGGGCAGATTTAAGTGAGTTAGGGTTAGGGAGCAGGTGAGGTGAGTGCGCGATAGTGACGGACCTTAGGGTTAGGATTTGGGTTAAGGTAAGTGGGTAGTTAGTGGTGTGTGCATAGTTTAGGGTAGGGTTAGGTATCAGAGTTTAGGTGTATGTGAGTGGATTTCTGTTAGTTTGGTGTGCTTGTGTTGTGTTTATTTGTTTTGGATCAGCGATTTTTTTTTCCTGGGAAAAAAATCACTGATCTGACAGTTCGAGATTGTAAGCTTTCGCTTAAATTAGGTCGATCAATCAGCGTTTGCTTTTTTAAGCGTTCAGTGATATAATATAGACCCTATAGATATATATATATATATATATATATATATATATGTAGATATTTATATATATATATATATATATGTAGGTATTTATATATATATATATATATATATATATATATATATATGTAGGTATTTATATATATATATATATATATATATGTATATATCTATTTAGATATAAATGTATATATACACACACACATACATCTTCATGTTTACATACATTTCCTGGACTGTTAAATGCCTGTGCTGGATGATAAGTTTGTAAAAACATCAGGTTTATGTGTATCTGACATGGCTTAGTGGTGAAGCACTTTGGCTATGGTGTGCAGGATTCTGGTTTCGAGCCTTGCAGAAGCAATTTATTTTGTTGCTGGGCAGAACAATGGCCGTTAGATACAGAGTGATTACGGCACTTTTAAGCAGTTGTAAGCGAGTTTGCGCAGGTTTGCACAGAGCTAAGCACTGCTAACTTCCGGTTACAATTTCTAATACTCGGTTAGCTTCTAAATTGCTTAACCTGTGTTGGCATTGCTACCCCCGCAGAAACAAGCTTAAACACGCTTACTGCTGCTTAAAAGTGCTTACTCCCTCTTACCCCCGCACTAATTTCTTTAAAAGAGTAAACACGCTTACTGCTGCTTAAAAGTGCTTACTCCCGCTTACCCCCGCACTCATTTCTTTAAAAGAAAAGAAAAAAAGGGTGATACGAAAGTGATGAAAAAGGTGCACAAAGATGGAAAGACAGTAGAGAAAATAGCTAGGGATGAACATGAAGGGTGTCTATTTCTTCTACAGCAACAGTTGTGCATATACACTGAATTTGGAGATAGATTTGGACACTCATACCCCTGAGAAAAGGGTGAGGACACCAATAATATGTTGTTAAGTCAATTAGACCAGATTACATGTGTCCAGTGGACACATGTGCAAAATGGACAGCTATGTATGGGGCAAGATTTTTTTTTTGGGAACAGATTGCCCTTTTTTTTCTGGTGAGAGTGGGATGTTGGGGAGGGATAGTAGGTATATTTGGGGAGGCAGGTTGGATAGGTTAGCAGACAAGACAAACAAGATGCATACAGGGGCGGTATATGACACATGTGGGGTGTAAACACCTTTATGGGGAGGGGTGTTGAGAAATCGGAAGCTCATGAGCCCCCTAGTGGATACAGTGGGACTGAGGTCCTCACCCATGGGCAGTCACCACTGCACCTTCACAGCCTCGAAGGTGGCTGTGCTGGGGGCTGAGTAGGAGAGCCAGGCTGACCCTCTAGTCGTGACACACAACCCTCAAGCTAGTGTACCAGATCTCTGGCCTCCCTGTGGAGCTTGCTACACACCACGATCCAGACCTGGCAATGGGTGACAGGTTCCTGTTCACGCCAGCTCCCAGTGGGATGCAAGCCCCATCCCCTGAGGCGGTTCCACCCAAAGGTGGTGCAGGACCAATGGACGAGGAGGTCCTGGGTTGAGCCCCAGACATGCTGGAGCCCGGTGCCACGGCCAGCTGAGGTTGGACAGGTGGGTCCACTGTGACCCGCATTCCCATATGTGCTATGGTGTTTAAGTTTTATCAACATATGTGGGTGAATAATAGTCAACACATTCCAGGATTAGGTTTAACAGCATGCATATATTTTCCCATTAACCCAAACACCAGATATGGAACAGTTGCATAGCAAATAGAACACATGCATATATGGGACCACAGTGGTAATTACAACAGCATGCATGTACATTGATGGCACCATGCCACCAATGTGGGAGTATTTCAACATAGCACATGCATAGCAACAGATTTAAATAATTATCGAACAATAGTACATATGTCTCAACATTAGAGTTAAGTCAGCACATACCAATCGGGTTATGTATTTAGTTTACTGTTGCAGATATGGTGGGGGGAGAGAAAGATGTCAATTAACAACTAGTATATTCCTGTAGTTCGCGTTACTTTCCTAGTCAGTGCTGTTATCTGTAACTTACAAGTATTAGTACACTACCCTATTGCCTTAGTTTGGATAGTGGTGTGACTTTCGACAACTATATACATGAACTGGTTTTACCTGCAGTATACACCTCTTACCTGGTATACCTGTGGAGGTATTGTTTGTTAACACTAACTAACTGTTTCTACACATACGCCCAGATTCCAGGTTGATGTTATGCACATACCTGTCCATCTCTTTTTGCACACACTCTGGGCATGTCTTGACCACATGCAGGTGAAACGGGAGATATTTCGACTATTGCCCTATTAAACCTTTAGTGAATTGTACAATGACTGGTTTGTTTTCATTGACATTTTCCAAATATGTACAGGCCTGATAGTCAGTTATATGACATGAAATGCTGCCTACATGTCAGAGATTAGCACACTGATATGCCAGGGGGACAGGGGGACAGCCAGCAGATATGGGCCAATTAACTGGACATTCTGGACATTTCTGTACACTTGTGGGGTATGATTCTGCATACAGCTTACTACCACTCCCAGGATTCGGACCATGGCTGTGTCTACTAAAAATAAAACACTGTCCATCACAGTTGAGTGTGCTATATAGATATTGCTGTGTATCTCTTATCTGATTTCTGTCTATAATTCTCTTGTGGTTTTACATTCTGACCTTGTATTACAACACTCATACAGGATTTCCTAGACAGTTATATTATGTAGCACAGTGTGGGTGACAGTGAAGAGTAATACCTTATTATTCAGAGCAACTTCAACACTAACAATGACATACAATACCAGAGTAAACAGTACCAGTACAGGATATCAATCTTTTATTTCTAGGCACAGTGTTCGTATCTGACAGACCTGTGGGAGCAATGTTTGTTAGCACTACTTGAATGTTGCCACACAAATTACCAGATTCCATATTAGTATTATGTACATATGTCTGAGTCTGTTACACACTCTGGTCACAGCTTGACAACATGGGGATGCAGATGGGACATACTTGGCTTGTTACTCTCATAGCATTTTGGGGATTTGCTAGAGTGACAGGTTTGTTCTTATAGATGTCTGACAATCAGTTGTATTTCTTGTTTGCTGCCTAAACATCTGCGATCATCCTGCTGATTTCCCATGCGGACAGGGTGATAGGCAGCAGATATGGCGCAATTTACTGGACATTCTGGACATATCTGTACAATTGTGGGGTATGATTCTGTATGCAGTCTACTACCACTCCCAGGATTCAAACCATGGCTGTGTGTGCTAAAAATACAACAGTTCATGACTCAGTTGAGTGTGCTATTTGGATTTTGTTGTTTGGCATTTTACTGTTTTTTGTACAAGTCTCTCTCAGTTGTACTATATGACCTCTTGGGATTACACCAGTCATATACATACATTCCTACACATTTTATTTATGTAGCACAGTGTGGGTAACAGTGCTTAATACAACAGTACTATTAAGTGATTGCAACTCTTCATTACCATATGATACCATAGTAAATACATGCGGTCCATCAGTTAGACCTTTATTGTCAGGCTATTATGCTTTTATTTACATACAACCTATATGAGACTATTCCTGCCATATTCTCTGGTGTATGCAGTACGTGCCTTAAACAATGCAGGTTTTATACAGACAATTAACTTACTACTACTTTTAGATTTATTTCCTATGACAGTACATGCAAGAGTATTGCTAACCGGCCTCGCATTGCAACCGCAATCCAATCTACATTCATGGGCCTCCTGGTTCATAGCCCGCTCACTTGCCACTGTGAAAGACATAAGAGGAATATTTAGCCATACCTATCCATAATATACATGAGATGACAATTATTAAACATGTAGTGGACTGATACATATGGCTGGGACTTCCCCTGTCCTCCTAGCCTCTTGGATCCACTGATCCAAGAGATCCCCCTATCACTGCTTTAGGTCAGCATAGTGATGCCTGACCTGCTCACCAGTTCAGGGTATGCCAGTGGCACTGGTGAGGTCACGGTCGAGATGGTCCCAGGCTTCCACTTTGTATTGGGAACCCTGGTACTGGCCCTGCAGCAGTCCTATGTCATGGTCTTTCACAAGGAGTCCTGCCATGACTCTGGACTCCTGGATGCCCCAGCGTTGCGGCCAAAAGTGCACACCCTCTCCCATTCCAGACATAGTGCCTACAAGTGGAAGCTACAACCAGTTATGATATGTATTCCCACCTGTTGGGTTTAAATAAGGCCGGTTTCCAACACTTTGCTGTGATTAGATGGTTTTGAAAAGGCTAAGCTATGGGCAAACCTGCTTACCTAAGGTTGGCATTGCTTAAAGAGGTATACCAATGGGCAGATTGAGTTAGCTGGCCTACACATTGCTTACACCTCCTAAGCTGGGCTGTGCAATCCTTAGCGTTGCTTAATATTTAAGTTGCATTATATATGCATTGTGGCATTAATTTATTATTCATTACATGATATATATGTGTTTGGTATCCATGATTCATGTGTACGTACACTGTATGGGGTCCTTGTGTTTATTAGGGGATTTCAACACTTTATTACATTGACACCTCACATCTGGGCTTAATTAAGTACTCCAATTCACATATTTATATCCTGTAGTTGGCTATACAGTATAAAACTGTATATAGATTCCTTTCACATGTTCAGTTTGTATTTCCTATGGTAAGGATCTGTTTGGTGCTACCCCAATCGTATGTACTGCTGTGATGGCTTAGTGGTTAACTACCGTCACTGTAGTGTACAGGTTCAAGACCTGCAAAGGCTTTTTATTTTGTTTCTGGCCAGAACAGCAGCTGATGCATACAGAGTGCTTAAGGCACTTTTAAGCAATTGTAAGCAGGTTTGCGTGAGTTTGTGTGAAGGTAAGCAATGCTAACCTCTGGTTAAATATGTTTATAGAGAGTTAGCTTCAATATTGCTTAACCTGTGTGCGCATTGCTTACCCCCGTGCAAACCCACCTACTACTGCGTAACTATGCTTACTCTTGCTTACTAGTGCTTACACCCACTTACCACTGCACTAATTTAGACAGTGATGTCTAATGGTTCTTGGGCAGGTAGTGGATTTGGCACCTGTATGGATTTATCATTCATTACACATTTTACCTTCCATTTGTATCCCTGATTCCTGTGTACATATACTATATGGGGCACTTGTGATTATCTGTGGACTTTGCAACATTATGACAATAACACTTCACATTTGCATTTAATGCAGTACTCCAGTTCACAAATATATATGTTGTAGGTTATGCAACAAAATAAATTGATCATATAGTGATTTGACTTGGAAAATGGATTGCACTTGAATGAGACTTGAACTGCTAATGACTGCTGTTAAGGCGAATGCTCTGCCCACTACACTATTGCTGTACTGCTTCATTTGCATATATCATGCTTTTTATCCTCTTGTGCAATTTAAGTTGCATTAACCATAGCTAAGCGATGGGCAAACCTGAGCACCTATGGTTAAATTTGATCTGTTTCATAAAAAACAAAGTCTTCATATTTACATGTTGTAACTATTGCTGTTGTATACTTGGGGATGTTGCTGGGGATATGCAAACACCTATAAGTGGTCTCACTCATTCTTACTCCTACACTGCTGTTCTTGTTGCAGGGGTATGTATATTCTGAGACCGCTACTCTCAGACACGCCCCCTGCACTCATACACACTCCGTGTCTGTTTAGGAGCTCAGATAGTACTCCTTCATTACTATGCATGGTGCGCTGCCATCCTGCTCCTAAACGGCCACTTCCATGCAGGATTAAGCTAGTCCTGCATGAAAGGATAATGAATTTGGGGGCTCATCTAGTCATTTAAACATTTTTTCTTATTTTTATTGCTTTTAACAGCACCATTTATATTTATACTTCAGAAAATGTAATACTAACTTTTTTATCATTTATTCCAAATAAAACTCTAAACAAATTCAGAGAAACAGCATAAGCAATGAAGTTCATTAATCTTAAGTTTCCATTTTCCTTATCCATATATATTACTCTCTTCACTTGGTTCAATCTCAAATCCCATATAAAAGAAAACATACTTATGTATTTATTTTTTAGAGATAGTTGTCAACATATAGAGACTAGTGAAATATCCAGTCTTTCCCAGTATAACTGATTTAATCAAACAAAACCTTTTATTAAACATTATTGTGAAAGTTTTCCAAAACACAACAAAGCTGCTTTATTTTCATCTATTATCTTATCCATTTTTACTCAATTATATTTTTACCACCAAATCTTATTCCTAACAGATACTCCTCATATCTTTACTATATCACCCTGTCCTTTACTTTTCTCTTTGTCTAAAATCATGTCTATTGTATTTAAACATTGATGTACATATCATATAACATCTTCCATCCAGACTTTGTTTCTTGTAATCAATATAATATCATCTGCATAAGTGAACATAACTGGAATTTATATCCCTTTAGTAGTAATATAAGTAGTACACTTCAATGCAAATTTATATCTATAATACATTTATAATTAATGGAAACAATGTCCTACTTATAGGATATCACTGATGTATACCATTCTTTATATATCTTTGCTTAATCATCCAATCACTAAATCTTTACTTTATTTTTGTTATATGCAGAACAGCATATCTTCTTAATTTTCTCAGCAATAGGTTAATAGGTTCTTAGATTAGTAGTATGTTAACTGCCCTTTTGGGCCATTTAAGCCTAGCCAATTACCCTATTTGAGACTCAAACACGGCACCTTGTTTCTGTAGGGTAAACGCTTTATTATGCTAACCTCTCTCCCCATAATGTTGCATTCATCCATAATTGTCCATAAAAGATCATGTTGTACTGTATCAGATGCTTTATTTAAATCTCCTCTCATAATCTTGGTTTCATCAGTCATGTTTATAATATCATCCACAATTTTCCTAACTATTAATAATAATTCCAAACATCCTTTTCACTTCCAACTATATATACTATCTTCCAAAATGTATTTCATTTTACTTTCCATTCTCTTCTGAATTATGTTCATAAGAATCTTATATTCTGCCATGTTCAATACTATAAATCTCTAATTTTCAATTTTATTTTTGTTTTTATTTCTGTTTTTCCCACACAGCTTTACATATACCATGACATCAATCTTTATACATAAAACCTTTATTTAACTACTAATTCATAACTTTTAAGATGTGTTTTTTCTGCCAGTCCATGAAATTCTGATAACATTGGTATCCTATTCCATCTGGTCCTCAAACTGACTGTAAATTAACTTGTCCAAGTGTAAGAAACTCTTGTTTTCCAGTTTTTTTGTTCTGTTATTTTTAACATGCCATTCATTTCTTTTGTACTTTCTTTCTATTATGAAAAATGTTATTTACATAATTTTTACAATATTCATAATTTGTTCCTGAGATCTTCTTACCTCTCTTCTTTCATTTCTGTCATTATACTAGTATTCCCTTTGGCTGTGCTACTCAGATAAGCTGATACATCTTTTCTTTTACCTTGTAAGTAGTATATTTGCTTAAATAATAATTATTTATTTTTCTCTTGATTCTTTTCATATATTCTCCTTTCTATCACATAATATTCTCTATCTATATTCTCTATCATTCCTTTGCAAATCCGTTAAAGTATCTATACACATTGTTTTATAATTTGTTTTCCCACTTTTCTTACATCTGACTGCCATTCTAAAATCATCATCATCATCATCCCCTTTTTCCATTTTCTACATGGGCTGTTAACTGTTACCATCTCTCTTGATTCAATGCTACATTCCTGCCTTCTTTGACACTCATGCCTGACTGTCACAGATATTCTCTCGCACAATCCATCCATCTCTTTTCTGGACACCCTTCTTCCTGTCTCTCCCAAATCTTCACCAGATTGCCTTCTGCTTTTCTGCACATGTGCAAGAACCACTTTAATCTGTTCTCTTTGATTTTTTTCTGTAATTGGAGCTACTTTGGCTTCTGCTCTTATGTAGTAATTTCTTTGTCTGTCCCACAATGTGCATCCTACCCCCACCCCCATCTCAGGCACTTCATTTCCATCACCTCTGCCTTCCTTATCTCCTTTGTCTTTATTGCCCAAGTTTCTGTACCATACAGTAGTACTGATAGCACCACTGTTTTGTACACTTTAATTTTCAGTTTCTTTGGCATTCTTCTGTCACAGACTACACATGACTCTCTATGCCAGATAGCTGCAGTTCTTCTAATTCTAGCTTCCACCTCTTCTGTCAGACTTCGCTTCTTCTCAACCACCCCTCCCAGATACTTGAAGCTATTAACCTGTTCCATTTTCTTCCCTTCTATCTCAGTTCTCAGCTTTGTTCAATGTTCTCAGTTTGCTGCCATTACCGTTGTCTTATCTATACTTCATTTCATCCCATGTGCATTCTGTTTTGCATTCCATTCCCTATCCTTTGCTAAAGTTCCTGCTCAGAATCTGCCTGTAATGCCACATCATCTACATACAGCAACTTTTTGATATGTCCCCTTTGAAATGTTTGCTAATGTAGTCCATCACCAATATGAACAGGAGTGGGGTCAGAGATGAACCCTGATGTATACCCACTCCCACTGGGAACCCCTCTGTAAGAATGAACACTGTTCATACTTGAGTCATTGGCTTCTTCTATATAACCTGCACTAATTCTAGCAATGTTTCTGAGACTTTAAACAACTGCAGTACGGTCCAAGTAAGCTTTCTTTGGACTTTGCCATATGCTTTCTCCAAGTCTCGGAATGCCCAGTTGGACTATTTGCTCATCTCTAGCTTATTCTCAGCTATCTTTCTCACTGCAAACATTGGGTCATAGGTTCATAGGTTCATAGGTTCATACTAGGCTATCAGCCCAAGGGCATTTATAAGCCTAGCCCATAGTTATGTGGCTTTCGCCACCCCTTTAGTTTGAATAAAAACTATGCCTATCATTTTTCTGTGCCTCTGTCAAGCAGTGACACTGAAGTAATCCCTGGGGTATATCTGCGATCTCCCATCCATTGGTCAAGATTCCTCTTGAACAAGGCCAGCGAGGTGCTCTGCCTCACATGTACCGGGATTTTGTTCCACAGCATAGGGAGTCTCTGGGTGATGAATCTGTCCCTCCAGCACGTTCTATTTATAACCGTGTCAAGGTTTAAGTCTCCCACCCTTGTGGTTCTGAGGGATCTAGATTTTTGAGGTGAAGCATATTCATCAAATCTGGGTTTGACATGGCCTTATATGTCAGGCACAGGTCACCTCTGAGCAAGCGGTATGAGACTGAATAGAGCTGGAGTTCTTTCAGTTGGGCAGCATAAGACATATTTTTGAGACCCTTTATCCTTTTGGTGAGGAACTTTTGGGGCCTTTCAAGCTGCAGCAGGTGTCTGGTCAGATACATTCCGAACGGGGCATTGTACTCAATCATAGGTCTAATGAGTGATGAGTACAGGGGACGATGACCTCCCTTGATCTAGATGTGAATCCCTTCATGATCAGGTGGGCGATATAAAAGGTTTTCCTAACTACTTTAGCAACATGAGTGTCAAACGAAAGGCTACTGTCAACTTGAGTCCCCAGATCCCTGATGACTTTTTCTGTGCTCAGTGGATTGCCACCTATATGGTAGCTAGGGGTAACCTTGTTTTTCCCGAAGGGTATGACTATGCATTTTTTGGCGTTTAACTTCAGGCCATGGCTCTGGCACCAGTTATCTGTTTCTGTGAGGCCCTTCTGGAGGATATCTGTGTCAGATGTGTTTTCGACTATGGTGCCCAGTTTGCAGTCATCTGCAAACTTTGTCAGCCATAACCCTCCTGTGTTTGCTTGTACTTCAGAAAAGTAGATGCCGAACAAGAGTGGACCCAGGACTGAGCCCTGTGGGACACCACTTGTGACAGGCTTTGAGTCTGACATGGCTCCAGCAACTCTGACCCTGTGGGTTCTGTCACTTAGCCAGTTTGCAACCCATCTTGTGATGTATGGGTTTACATTCAAGCTGATGAGTTTTTCGATGATACCTGAGTGGGGTATTGTGTCAAGGCCTTTGCCAGGTCGAGGTAGGCTGTATGGACTGCCTTTCCTCATCAATGGCCTTGGTGACTGTCTCGAAAAGTCAACCAAGTTTAAGAGGCAGGATCTGCCTTTGACAAAGCCAAACTGGGTTGGATCCAAAGTCTGCAAGTTCCCTATGTCTTTATTTATGAGTTCCATTATGATCCTCTCCATGGCTTTGCAGATAAGGCTTGTCAAGCTAATGGGGCGGTAATTTCCAGGGTCTGTGGAGGCACCGCCCTTATGAAGTGGGACCACAGTCGACGAGCGCCACACCTTGGGTACGTATCCTGAGGTGAGGCTAAGATTAAACAGCTGTCCTAACTGTGGGTTTAATTCCTCGTTGAGTTCATGAAGCACACAGCCGGGGACACCATCTGGTCCCATGGATGTTGTGTTTTTTGCCTTAGTGAGGGCAGTTCTCACCTGGGCGTTGGAGATGTTTGGGGGCTACAATCCTCTGGAATAGATATCTCTCCTTTTGGGGGAGGGGAGAAGTTTGCACTGAACCTGTCAGCCAGTATGTTAGCAATGTGTGTAGGTTCAGTAATTTTCACATCATTTTGAACTAATTCTGAGCATATCTGGGAGTTTCCTCCTAGGTTTCTAACATAGCTAAAGAAGGCCTTATGATTGTCTTTAGAGTCCTTGGCGATTTTTCTCTCAAAATTTGCCTTGGATGATTTTATGAGAGCTCTTAGTTTTTACTTATAATGATCAAAGGTGTCTTACCTTTCAAGGATTTTGCTCTATCTTGTAGTAGCTTCCTCCTTTTGTTGTAGAGCTTGTTTATGGCTGGGGTCCACCAGACTGGACGCTTGCCTTTGGTACAGAGAGTCTTAGTTTTATTTGGGATTGCCTGATCCATGCAGTCCTGTAGGTGCTGGTAGAAGGCATTTGTAAGTGATTCAGCGGTTTGAGTAATGTTTACCACTGGCTCAGGGGCCTTAAAGGAGACCACACTAGTTTTAGAAGTGTGAAATCGGCTTTTGAGAAGTTTTTCACTGTGGTCTTTTTGTTTCAGGTGGGGCGGGATGAGGACCTCCAGCGAGATTAGTTTATGATCTGATCTCACCAGTGAGGGTATACTTCCGGTGTTGAACATTTTGATCCCATGTTCGTGATGATGAGATCAAGTATGTTTTCTCCTCTTGTGGGGATGGTGACTAGTTGTTCCATGGCATTTGAGTTTATGAACTCCAGGAATCTTTGGGTTAGAGTGTTTGGGCTTGAGTAGTGTTCCCAGTCTATATTAGGGTAGTTGAAGTCACCTAGTATGATGGTGTTTGGAGATACATTTATCCCTCCAATGTTTTCAGGAAGGCCATGTGAGGTTCCTGAGTTTGAGAGGGTGGCCTGTAACATGCTACAAATTGCAGAGCAGTCTTGCCTATGGTTAATTGCACCTGGATGGTCTCCGATGCATCGTGCGTTGCCACCAACCTTGAGGTGTGGGTGTCCTTTATGAATATGGACACCCCCCCCTCCTTTCTTGGTGTTGTCCGGATTTTGGGGCCGGAACGCATGATATGAGGTGAAACCTGTTAGTGCTGGGGTGCTCTCAGGAGCCTTGAACCAGGTTTCTGTCACAGCACAGACATCGATGTTCTCCATATTGAGAAGGGCCTCGAGTGCGTGCATCTTGAGAGTGAGACTTCTGGCATTGAGCAGCATTACCCTTAGTTTTTTTCCTTTTTGGTGTTCTAGGGTGGTAGGTTTAGAATTTGAGCCTTGCCTAAAAAGGCACTATGGGGGTGGCAAGAGCCTTTGCCAATATCCGGAAGCCCAGGGGTGACAGGTGCAAGCCGTCCCTTGTGAAGCAGCGTGGCTTGTCCAGCATGTCATCCCAGGCAGACAGACATTGGATCCCCTTTGAATGACACCAGAATTTAAGCCAATTATTAAAGCTGATCATCTTATCACTGTATTGTGGCATCATTCTAGGTGAAGGTAGGATACTGCTCAAGGTCAGGGTCATACCTGTTGTGCTACATCCTGATCTGAATCTGAACTGCTCATTTCCCATCTTACTTTTTACTAGTCTGCATATCCATTATCAATCACTCTCTCCAGAACTTTCATGCAGTGTAACAGGAGTTTAATACCTCTATACTACCCACAGTTGTGAATGACCTCTTTGTTCTTGTACACTGGCATAAGTATGCTTATTCTCCAGTCCTCTGGGATACACCTTTCTCCCCACACTGCTATGAGTACCATCAAGAGCCAGTTCTCCAATATATCGACCAGTATCTTTATCATATCTGCTGTGACCTTATCTAAGCCTGCTGCTTTCTCTGACGTCATTTTTCTTAGTGGTAGTCTTACTTTCTCTAGGTTAGGCTCCTCTTCTTCTCTCATTATAGGCTGTGTCTGTGGGGCTTTCTTAAGTTGGAATCTGCTGGAAGTATTCCTTCTGTCTGCTGTTGATGTCCTGTGGGCTGGTGAGCAGGCTGTTGCTGGCATCCCTTATAAAGGGTGTCTTACTATCTTCTTTATTTTCTGTGTTTGCCTTGCAACTTGATATAGTTTTTTTGTTCCACCAAGTCACTCTCCAGAAGCAGGTAGAATGCCTTCAATGCCCTATTCTTTGCTACTGCAACTCCTTTCTTAGCTTCTTTGTTAGCCAACCAGTATTCCTTCCTAGCCTGGTCTGTCTTTTATATCTTCCACTTTTTCCTGAACTCCTTCTTTTTTTGAAGATTTCCTGGACTTCTGCATTTCACCACCAGCTTTCTTTTATGTACCTTATTTCCATACCTGTCTCAGCCACATATCTATTCTGTAGTCTGGGTCTATATAAGATAATTGATCTTTCAAACGTTCGACTGTCATATGGTCAATACCATATGATCAAACTTTTAAAAGTTTGAAAATCTAATAAAAAAATAAACTACACAAATAACCTACCCAAACATTTTAAGCAGGGGGGGCAAGCACCCCTGCACCCCCCATGTGGAGGGCTGCACCCCCCACCTATCCCACGCTCTTTAAATATACCAACTCCGAGATCGCACTACAGTGCAGAAAACGAAAATCTTCCCATTCCACACTGTACAGAGATCTCCATTAAAATGTTTGAACTTTCAGAAATTCAATCATATGGTGTCAACCAATTGACAGTCAAACTTTTGAAAGTTCTAACATCCAATATAGATCCCTGTAGTCCTCACACATGCTTTTTTGGTGTTGCCATTCTTCTTCAACTCCACCCATTTCTTCTTCTTCATGGGGTGCTAGAGCCCTAAGTAATTCCTTGAACTATTGTTCTTTCTCTCCAGTTACCTTACAGGTCTTCAGCCTGGTCTCTGTTAACCTTAGAGCCTTCTCTGACCACTGCTTGTAGCTTATTCTGGTAACCAGTGGTTTATGCTGTGGGCCAACTATTTCACTGTAGATGACTTTGCAATCACTGATTCTACCACAGTGCCCTTTCCTTACCAGGAGGAAGTGTACCTGAGTTGCATATTGGCCACTATAGCATGTGATCTTATGACTGTCTCTATTTCTGAACCATGCATTGGGTACTATCAAGCCATTTTCCAGGCAGAAGTTTAGATTGGCCTCTCCTTCTTTATTCCTGTTACCTTGCTCATGTGGACCCAGTCAGTCCTCATATCCTGTTCTGTCTGTACCAATATGTGCATTCAAGTCACCCATTATCAACTCTAGTTCATGTTGTCTTGCTTTATCTAGTAGGTCCTACAACTGCTGTATCAATGCACTGTTTTCCTCACAGTTACAATCCTGCTGCTGGGTATAGGCTGAGGTTATGAATACCACCCTGTCATTATGCAGGAGTCTGATTGCCATGAGTTTGTCATGAATTCTAAAAATTATATATTGCTATTGTAGAAAAAACATTTTTATGTATATTTGTTAAAAGCTAGACATCACTCACACCAGTTTTTATAACACGCTTTGGTGGAAATGTCATTTTTCCATAATTTCATACTTAATTTCTTTCCATTTTCATCCCTTAATTTCTCACTTATTCTTTTTATTCCCCTTGCCACTGTAAAATACTCCTTATTTTCCTGTATCTGTATCCATATGCTGAGTGATCTGCAAAGCCTGTCACAAGTGCCTTTCCTGAGCTATATTTAAATCTTGTGATATAATAAAATAATTTATTTCATTTGTATATTCACCTTGACTATATGTCCACAAATTAGTATTCCAAATCTTTACATTGCCAGATTTTAATAACTTCAAAAATTTTAACATAATTTCCTCTCTCTAAATTCACAGTCTCCCATTAATATCAATCCAGAATTTTATAAATAAATGTTCCCTCTCTTTGCTTGTAACATAGGCGTACAATACTAAAATTCTATATACCTGAGTATGCCATCTGCAATCTTCAATAATCTTTCCATCATTTCTAATGTTATGTTCAGTATTTTCACTAACTTCCTATGAAGCATAACTATGCCAGAATATAGTTCTTCTCCTATGTTCCTTATCATATCTCCTCCCCAAGGTTTCTTTGTAATCTCTCTTCCTGTAACAAAAATCTTGCATCTTCCAATATTATTGCATCAGCATCACACTACAATTTAGCGTGGATATTCTTCTACTTATATTTTTAATACTATTTACATTTAGTGAAAGAAATCTAAAATTGCCATTATGTCATAGGTTCATAGGTTCATACTAGGCTATCTACCCTGGGACATTTATAAGCCTAGCCCGATTGTGTTTGGCTTATGCCACCCCTTGATTTGAGTATACTGTGCCCTTTTTAAAGTTTAGTTTACTGTGCCTCTGTCTAATAGTGACATGGAAGTAATCCCCGGGACAAACCTACAATCCCCTATCCACTCATCAAGATTCTTCTTGAAGAGAGTCAGTGAGGTGCTCTGCCTAACATGAATTGGAATTCTATTCCAGAGCGAAGGGAGCCTCTGGGTTATGAATCTGTCCCTCCAGCATGTTCTATTTATTTCTGTGCTGAGGTTCAAGTCCCTCGAGCGCGTGGCTCTAAGGGATTTAGATTTACTGAGGTGGAGCATGTCCATTAATTCTGGGTTGGACATAGCTTTATATGTCAGGCATAGATCGCCTCGAAGTAGGCGGTATGCAACTGAGTAGAGCTGGAGTTTTTTTTAACCGAGCAGCATATGGCATCTGATTGAGTACCTTGATCCTCCTGGTGAGGTACTTTTGGGGTCTTTCTAATTGCTGCAGGTGTCGGGTAAGGTACATCCCAAAGGGGGCATTGTATTCTATGATGGGCCTGATGAGGGATGAATAAAGGGGCATGATTACCTCTCTTGATCTAGATGTGAATCCTTTCATGATGAGGTGGGCTATGTAGAATGTCTTTCTAACCACTTTGGCAATGTGGTTGTCAAAGGAGAGATTGCTATCAACTTGGGTCCCCAGATCCCTAATTACTTTTTCGGTACTTAATGGGTTACCACCTATGTGGTAATTTGTGGGCACATTGTTTTTGCCAAAGAGTATGACTATACACTTTTTGGCATTTAGCTTTAGACCATGGCTTTGGCACCAGTTATCCGTCTCTGCGAGACCTTTTTGAAGGATGTGTGTGTCAGCTGGAGAGTCAATTATGGCGCCCAGTTTGCAGTCATCTGCGAACTTGGTGAGCCATAGTCCTCCCACATTGGCCTGTACCTCAGAAAAGTAAATACCGAACAAGAGAGGTCCCAGGACAGAACCTTGTGGGACGCCACTTGTGACCGGTTTCGAGTCTGACATGGCCCCAGCAACTCTGACTCTGTGGGTTCTGTCTTTGAGCCTGTTTGCGACCCAACTTGTGACATAGGGGTTTATATTTAGGCTGGATAGCTTATCTATGATGCCTGAGTGGGGTATTGTGTCAAATGCCTTTGCGAGGTCGAGATAGGCTGTGTGGACTACCTTCCCTTCATCTATGGCCTTGGTGAGTGTTTCAAAGAAGTTGACCAGGTTCAAAAGGCAGGATCTGCCCTTGACGAAGCCAAATTGGGTAGGATCTAGTGTCTGTAGGTCCCCAATGTCTTTGTTTATGAGTTCCATGATGATCCTCTCCATAGCCTTGCATACTAGGCTAGTCAGGCTTATGGGGCGATAGTTTCCAGGGTCCGCAGAGGCACCACCTTTGTGGAGTGGGACCACTGTTGCTGTACGCCATTCTTTGGGCACATATCCTGTAGTGAGGCTGAGATTGTACAGCAGTTTTACTTGAGGGATTAGTTCTTCTTGGAGTTCATGTAGAACACAACCCGGGACACCATCTGGTCACATGGAAGCAGTGTTTTTTGCTTTGGCGTGGGCGGCCTTCACCTGAGCATCAGAGATGTTTGGGAGGCTGCACTCTGCCGGGATAGATACTTGCTCTTTTGAGGGGGAGGGGGTGGAGAAGTTTGCACTGAACCTGTCTGCCAGGATATTTGCGATGTCTGTGGGTTCAGTGTATTTTTTGTCGTTTAGAATCAACTCAGAACAAGTTTGGAAGATGCATCCCAGGTTCCTAACATAACTGAAAAAAGCCTTATGATTGTCTTTAGTGTCCTGTGCAATTTTTATCTCGAAGCTGGCCTTGGAGGATTTTATGAGGGATCGTAATTTTTTGCTAGTACTGATCAGAGATGCCTTCCCTTTTAGGGATTTTGCTCTGTCATGTAGTAGCTTCCTCCTTCTGTTGTACAGTTTATTTATGGCTGGGGTCCACCAGACTGGATGCCTGCCTTTGGATAATTAGGTCTTGATTTTGTTTGGGATAGCATGATCCATGCATTCCTGGAGATGTCCGTAGAATGCGTTTATATAGGATTCTGCAGTTTGGGCTGTAGTTTCCACTGGCTCTGGGGCCTTGAAGGATTCCACTTCAGATTTGAGAAGTGTGAAGTTCGCTTTTGAGAAGTTTTTCACTGTGGTTTTCTGGGCTAGGGGTGGGGTTGGGATGTGGATATCCAGTGAAATTAATTTATGGTCTGATCTTACCAATGAGGGATATACTTCTGGTATGGAGCATAGAGTCCCCATGTTGGTAATTATCAGGTCTAGTATGTTTTCCCCTCTTGTGGGAGTGGTGAGTAGTTGTTCCATAGCATTTGAGTTTATAAATTCCAGGAACCTTTGGGCTAAGGTGCTGGGGCTTTAGTAATGCTCCCAGTCTATGTTTGGGTAGTTGAAGTTGCCCAATATAATGGTGTTCGGAGAGATCTTCATGTTATCCAATGATTTCAGGAAAGCCGAGTGGGATTCCTGACTTTGAGAGGGTGGTCTGTAGGATGCTATAAACTGAAAAGCAGTCTTGCCCACTGTCAGTTGCACATGGATGGTTTCCGATACTTCGTGCAATGCCACTAACCTGGAGGTGTGGATATCCTTGATAAATATGGAAACTCCCCCTCCTTTTGTGGTTCGGTCCAGGTTTTGGGGTCGAAAAGCATGATATGAGGTATAACCTGGTAGTGCTGGGGTGCTCTCTGGAGCCTTGAACCAGGTTTCTGTCACTGCACAGATATCGATGTTCTCCATACTGAGGAGAGCTTTGAGTGCATGCATCTTGAGGTTAAGACTTCTGGCATTTAGCAGCATTACCCTTAGTTTCTTGTTCCTTGTGCTGTCTATGGAGGTGGGTTTGACTTTTGAGCCTTGCCTAAAAAAGGCACTATGGGGGTGGCAAGAGCCTTTGCCAATATCTGAAAGCCCAGGGGTGACAGGTGCAAGCCGTCCCTAGCGAAGCAGCGTGGCTTGTCGAGCATGTCATCCCAGGCTGACAGACACTGGATCCCCTTTGAATGACACCAAAATGTTAGCCAATTGTTAAAATCGATCATTTTGTCTTTATACTGTGGCATCATTCTAGGTGAGGGTAAGATGCTGCTCAAGGTCAGGGTCATACTGGCCTGGGCTACATGATCAGAGAGCTCCTCTATGTCTCTTTTCATGTAGTAGAGGGAGGTACATCTCAGGTCGTTCACGCCAGCATGTACAATGACTGAGTCATATTTGCATTTGCTTTGGAGTGACCTGAGTGCTTGTGTTATGTGGCGGATCCTAGCACCAGACAGGCAGCTCACTGTGACCTTCTCTTTATTCAGCCTGGTGAGCGGGACGTCAGTGTGTCTGACAATAGAGTCACCTATTACAAGAGTATCAGGTGTGTTATTCAGCCTTAAGGGTTATGACTGCTTGGCACACTGACTTTGTGTGCTATGTGTTGTATGTGTTTTGTTTTGGGGTAGCGTTTGCTTGGATGTCTGCTTTGGAGGTCTCTGTTGCTTAGGTAGATTTATATTTAGAGCCTCCGAGTATGTTTTTGTGTTTTTATGTGTTTGGTTCGCTGTTGTGGTGGGACTATGTGATACTGGAATTGTGTTGTGTGAGTTACCTTCTCCTCCTGACTGGTTACACCAGTTTTGAGATGAGAGAGCTCAGCCTCCAGTTTGGCAATATGGTTGCATCTCTCACATATATTGGAACCTGTTTGGAGGAGGAGAGGGTTGTCCGTGTACATGAGACAGTTGTAACATTGCCTCAAAATTCCCAGATTCACCAGCTGGACTGGAGAGGAAACCATTGACTGACCTTTGGACATGCTAGAGTAATATAGGGAACTGAATTAAAACGGACCAATAGGGGACAAGGTAATCGTAGAGAGTATAAGAGTAAGTAGTGCTTATGGTTTATTAGTGCTAACTTGTAAAATTACTTATTTGGACCAGTGAGGGGCCTTAGAATGAGAATATGGTGTTTACTTTGACAGATAGAGCAGTTCTAAGGGAAAAAGTGAAGAGCAGACTTCGTGGAGCCAGGAATAGTTTAAACCCAATTAGGCGGCGCTGCCCTATGTTACGCTATCTTAAAAGCAGCATAAAACTGCAAAAGAGGGTTTTAAGAGAGGGAGATCAAGGAGTTAGGAATTGACCCAAAATGGCCAATAAAACTACAGTTTCAAGGCAGTAACCACTCCCACAGGGGCAGGCAGGCTGCTCAATGTTTATCACTGCCACTGATGAACACAGAGACTTCCCTTTAGCCCAAGCAAACAATGGCCTCCAAGAAACTTACAAACAGTTCAGAACAGCAAATCTGTAACTGAACTTTTTTAAATCTCAGAAAAGTGGGAAAAAAGCAAGATTTTTTGTTTTTTTGTTTTTTTTTAAGGAAAGCAGAGGTTAACAGGTATCAACAAGTTAGAACAGTGCAGTAAATGACCCCACACTTGGGTGCTAGGCCAGAGACAGATAAAATGCAAGTTTTAAGAAAAAAAACGATTTAAAAATAAGTGCAGGCAGGAAATTCAATAATCAGCTCTAGGTTGTGTTCTAAATACTGTTACCAACACAGAAATCAAGTTTAACAAGCCAGAAAATGCTCAAAAGTAGGTGGCAATGCAGAAAACTTAACAAATAATTTGAAGCGAAATACTTAAAATCTCAAAAGTGGCTCCTTTCTTCTCTCAGCGTTTTCTCCTCTTGGTGGGTGCTTCACCAACAGCCAACAAGTCTGAAAAGATGCCAAAACTATGAGGCAATAGGGTTTTAAGAGAGGGAGATCAAACAGTTAGGAATTGACCCAAAATGGCCAATAAAACTACAGTTTCAAGGCAGTAACCACTCCCACAGGGGCAGGCAGGCTGCTCAATGTTTATCACTGCCACTGATGAACACAGAGACTTCCCTTTAGCTCAAGCAAACAATGGCCTCCAAGAAACTTACAAACAGTTCAGAACAGCAAATCTGTAACTGAACTTTTTTAAATCTCAGAAAAGTGGGGAAAAAGCAAGATTTTTTTTTTTTTTAAGGAAAGCAGAGGTTAACAGGTATCAACAAGTTAGAACAGTGCAGTAAATGACCCCACACTTGAGTGCTAGGCCAGAGACAGATAAAATGCAAGTTTTAAGAAAAAAACGATTTAAAAATAATGCAGGCAGGAAATTCAATAATCAGCTCTAGGTTGTGTTCTAAATACAGTTACCAACACAGAAATCAAGTTTAACAAGCCAGAAAATGCTCAAAAGTAGGCGGCAATGCAGAAAAACTTAACAAATAATTTGAAGCAAAATACTAAATCTCAAAAGTAGCTAGTTTCTTCTTTCAGCATTTTCTCCTCTTGGTGGGTGCTTCACCAACAGCCAACAAGTCTGAAAAGATGCCAAAAACCACGAGGCAATCGGGTTTTAAGAGAGGGAGATCAAGGAGTTAGGAATTGACCCCAAATGGCCAATAAAACTACAATTTCAAGGCAGTAACCACTCCCACAGGAGCAGGCAGGCTGCTCAATGTTTATCACTGCCACTGATGAACACAGAGACTTCCCTTTAGTCCAAGCAAACAATGGCCTCCAAGAAACTTACAAACAGTTCAGAACAGCAAATATGTAACTGAACTTTTTTAAATCTCAGAAAAGTGGGAAAAAAGCAAGATTTTTTTTTTTTTTTTTTTTTAAGGAAAGCAGAGGTTAACAGGTATCAACAAGTTTGAACAGTGCAGTAAATGACCCCACACTTGAGTGCTAGGCCAGAGACAGATAAAATGCAAGTTTTAAGAAAAAAAACAATTTAAAAATAAGTGCAGGCAGGAAATTCAATAATCAGCTCTAGGTTGTGTTCTAAATACAGTTACCAACACAGAAATCAAGTTTAACAAGCCAGAAAATGCTCAAAAGTAGGCAGCAATGCAGAAAAACTTAACAAATAATTTGAAGCAAAATACTTAAAAATCTCAAAAGTGGCTCCTTTCTTCTCTCAGCATTTTCTCCTCTTGGTGGGTGCTTCACCAACAGCCAACAAGTCTGAAAAGATGCCAAAACTATGAGGCAATTGGGTTTTAAGAGAGGGAGATCAAGGAGTTAGGAATTGACCCAAAATGGCCAATAAAACTACAGTTTCAAGGCAGTAACCACTCCCACAGGGGCAGGCAGGCTGCTCAATGTTTATCACTGCCACTGATGAACACAGACACTTTCCTTTAGCCCAAGCAAACAATGGCCTCCAAGAAACTTACAAACAGTTCAGAACAGCAAATCTGTAACTAAACTTTTTTAAATCTCAGAAAAGTGGGGAAAAAAGCAAGATTTTTTGTTTTTTTAAGGAAAGCAGAGGTTAACAGGTATCAACAAGTTAGAACGGTGCAGTAAATGACCCCACAATTGAGTGCTAGGCCAGAGACAGATAAAATGCAAGTTTTAAGATAAAAAAACGATTTAAAAATAAGTGCAGGCAGGAAATTCAATAATCAGCTCTAGGTTGTATTCTAAATACAGTTACCAACACATAAATCAAGTTTAACAAGCCGGAAAATGTTCAAACGTAGGCAGCAATGCAGAAAAACTTAACAAATAATGTGAAGCAAAATACTTAAAATCTCAAAAGTGGCTCCTTTCTTCTCTCAGCATTTTCTCCTCTTGGTGGTTGTTTCACCAACAGCCAACAAGTCTGAAAAGATGCCAAAACCATGAGGCAATTGGGTTTTAAGAGAGGGAGATCAATGAGTTAGGAATTGACCCAAAATGGCCAATAAAACTACAGTTTCAAGGCAGTAACCACTCCCACAGGGGCAGGCAGGCTGCTCAATGTTTATCACTGCCACTGATGAATACAGAGACTTCCCTTTAGCCCAAGCAAGCAATGGCCTCCAAGAACCTTACAAACAGTTCAGAACAGCAAATCTGTAACTGAACTTTTTTAAATCTCAGAAAAGTGGGAAAAAAGCAAGATTTTTTTGTTTTTTTGTTTTTTTTAAGGAAAGCAGAGGTTAACAGGTATCAACAAGTTAGAACAGTGCAGTAAATGACCCCACACTTGAGTGCTAGGCCAGAGACAGATAAAATGCAAGTTTTAAGAAAAAAACGATTTAAAAACAAGTGCAGGCAGGAAATTCAATAATCAGCTCTAGGTTGTGTTCTAAATACAGTTACCAACACAGAAATCAAGTTTAACAAGCCAGAAAATGCTCAAAAGTAGGTGGCAATGCAGAAAAACTTAAATAATTTGAAGCAAAATACTTAAAATCTCAAAAGTGGCTTCTTTATTCTCTCAGCGTTTTCTCCTCTTGGTGGGTGCTTCACCAACAGCCAAGTCCATTTTGTAGTTACCTAAAATTATGTAAATTTGGAGTACTTATCTCATTTGTATTATCCATTTCCTTTCTTTTTCTCTTTTACACTTATCCTTTTAAACTTTCTTTTTTGTCTCTTTCTATTTAGCCAAATTAATTATTTTTATCTTTCATCATTTTCCAGTTTATATTTTCATCATCATTTGTTTCTGAACTTTTTCTATAAAGTCTTCTGCTTCATTTTTCTCTTTATCCTTATCTTTATTTTACCCTGATCTTGCTTACCTACTTTCTCTTTGTCTTTTACTGGGAATGATTCTTTTCTCTGTATGCTATCTTCACCTTTATCTTCATCATTTTTCTCAAGATTACAATCCAGCCATGAATGCCCAAGTTTGCTATATTTATAACATTTAAATTCACCCCTTTTTGGATCATGACCCATTTCCCCACAAATATGACATTTCTTCTTATCTTGGCTACTTATCAATTGTTCTTTTCCACATAAAAAAACATGTTTTAGGTTGTCCCCAATGTTGTGCAATAAACCTGTTACCTTCTACATTTATCGTGCTAGGGATATTAACAATTTTTCTTTCCCCATTTTCAGTGTAATATGACAGTCCCATCCACAAGTCCATAATCCTGTGTTATCATACACTTTGCTAATGTCCATAACTTCTTTACAAAGTTTGCTTAAATGTCACTGTAAAGTCTCTTTTACAACTTGAGTTCAAAATTGAACATATATTTTCTTTTTTTGTTTCTTTGTGAAATTGTTAAACCACATAAGAGTTCCATGGATTACAGTCCTTTCTCTTTTAGTACTCCCCAAAAAAAACTTTCCAGAACAGAATCAGTCTCAAAAATAATGTCACAAAATATCTCCTTATGAATAAGAATAAAAAGTCTTACCTCATGAGTGTTTAGTCCCAATGGGACCATTAAATTATCCCAAATGTCATATCTGTCAATTTCTTTTTATTCCTTGTTCTGAATTGTTAGCATGAATTTCCTTTGGTTGTTGATATTTCCTTTTTTCTGTTCATCTCATATTGTTTTCCCTGCAGATTCCTTAACAGTATAGGAACATGATTTCTTTCTCTTGCAATCTTCTTTTAAAATGGTTTCCAATTCTTCTGATTGTATTTTGTTCATATTTTTACTCCATGAAACATCTTTTCCACTGTCTGGCTTGCTCTGCAGCAACAATTCACCCAAAATATTATCCCTCAACCCTCCCAACTGGAGGGTGGTAATAAAATGTCCATCATTATTTTGAGTGTTTGCTTCCAATGAAGGAAACCAATTTTACTGACACAGATCCTTAGAAACCTGTACCACCTCAAACACTGCACTGGCATTCACCTCTGTGCTATCAGCCATCTTGGACCTCCTTGAGTGCTCTTCTCCCAGCTGCCACTGCACTAGGATTGGAACAAGCACTGTCCTAACAGGTAGGGGTTCTTTATTAAATCCCATAACATATTTCCACTATACACATTATTACAAATTAATTACAATTGCTTACACTTTTGCATTTCTAATCTCATTTCAATTTTCACTTTTATATATGTTTACTTTTATTCACATAATTAATTTCCCCCAATTCTTTTTCCATAACCAAAATCATATTTTTTCAATATTTCTGACAATATTAATTTATTAAATTTTATCTAATTTAACCTTTCATTTCAAATAATTCATATTATACAAAACATTATTCTATCTATATTCTTAACATCCATATGTATATCCTTTATTCTCCTCAAACCTTTTATAGTCTAATTTTCACATATTTTACCATCATTTCTTTACCCTTTCACAATTTAAAAAACATGTTCTGTGGTTTCTACTTCACCATGATAATAACAAAATCTTTCTTCTATTTTTTATATGGCATATTTGTCTTTACTGGTGATTTTCTTATTGTTAATCTCTGCAGAAATATATTTTCATCTATTTCTATCCCTGCCTTTAAAGCTTTTATTTTTCCTTTCTTTAAATGTTTTCATTTATATACACAATACTATTTATTCATTATGTTGACATACCATTCTGTTATAGTTTTTTTCTGCATTACATGTGCTTATTTTCCATAACATCTTTCTATCCTTGCCTTTAAAACTTTTATTTATCCTTTCTCTAAATGCTTCTATGGATATACACAATAATATTTATTCATTATATTCACATAATATCCTCTTCTACTTTTTTCTATATTACATATACTTATTTTCCATAACAAAATGTTGTTGTGATATTCTTTCCTTTCCTCAATGAAACATCCATTTTATCATTTTTAAGATACTCAGTTTGTCCCAAATGTCTTTATACTTTTCTTTCATTATTACAGCTATCTCTCCTTTATCAATTTCTTTTAACCATGTCAACACTTTATACAAATTCAGTGATGCTGTGTATGCAATAGTATTAATTAATCCTGATACTAATCTTGATCCCCATATAAATGCAAATACTATTGACAATAAGTATTTTTCATGTTTTACAGGAACATTAAGCATGTTCACTTCTTCTTCTTTCTGCTTTTCCCAGTTTGGGGTCACCACAGTGGATCACCTGTCAGCTCATGATTGGCAGTGAAGTTTCATGGTGTTGAGTTGCCAGCCCGGTGCCCAACCTTCCACAGAAGGCAAACACATGCACGCACTCATACCTAGGGCCAATTTTAGAGTATCCAATCCACCAACAGCATGTCCTTGGGATGTGGGTGGAAACCAGAGCACCTGGAAGAAACCCACACAACCACAGGGAGGACATGCAGACTCCACACAGAAGGCACCCCAGCCAAGGATCAAACTGGAAAACCTCTTGCTGTGAGGTGGCAATGCTAACTGCTACACCACCATGGCTGCCCATAAGCATGTTCACTAAATATGCAATTTTACCTAATAAAACATAATTGATCAAATACAAATTTTTCCCTCTATATCAATTTATGGATTTACTTGAAAACACCGACATGCCAAAACACCGACAATGAGATAACCGACACCACAAAACCGACAGTTCAAAAGCACGAAACTTCACATGCCTGACAAACCACAATCCCGACAATCAACAAAGCAAAACAAATACCTTTTCCGAAAAACACACACACAACACAAGCACACCAAAAACCTTACAAACCTACACTAAACCTTACATACACAACTATCTATGCACTAACCTTAACCCAAACCCTAACCGTAAGGTCCGTCACTATTGCACACTCACCTAACCTGCGCCCTAACCCTAACTCACTTAACCCGCCCCTAACCCTAAAGTCTGTCACTATCGCACACTTACCTTAACATGTTGGTGTTTTCAGCATCGGGCTTTTCAACTGTCGGTCATCTCCGTTGTTGATCTTCCAGTCTCGGTGTTCTCGTCATCAGTGTTTTGGCATATCGGTGTTTTCAGGTAGACCCCAATTGATATGTTCTCCAAAACAAACTTTTTTATCTAAAATCTCAAATTTTCTCTATTAAACTGAATTCCTCCTATTCTCCTGCTATGCCTAAGTCTTTATTTTTATCCATATTTATGCACAAACTATTAACTTTTAGCTTTTGACTAATTTTCTTAATAGCTATTTCCAGCCACTCTTCATTTTTAGTAATTAACACTATATCATCAGCATAAGAAAACATTACTGGAACTTACATTCCTTCTTTTGTGCTATATTCTGTTGCTCTTAAAGTTAAAATTTGTTTCATTAACAACTGCATTCAAAATTAATGCAAATAAAATACTGCTTGCTGGACAACCCAGTATTATTTCACTTCTTATATCATTATCTTCACTTAACCAATCATTTATTACTAATTTTACTATTTTTATATACTAAAACAAATATTTTTATCATTGTTTTACTTATATTATACTCATTTAAAACCACCAATAAAATTTCATGTTGTATCTTATCAAATGCTTTGCTCAATTCACCTGTCAAAATTTTAAGCTCTGAAGTTCTGTTTAGTGAATCATCTAATATTTCCTTTATTATCATCAAATGCTCTTGGCTTCCTTTTCCTTTTTTTCCAAATACTGTTTGATTCAATAATTTATTTACTTTACATTCTAGTCTTTTCTCTATTATTTTTATAAATATCTTATAGTACACATTGTAAAACACTATTGGTCTCCAATTCTTTACTTATTTATTTATTTATGTTATTTATTTTACATTTGTTTACTGGGAAAGTCCAATTGGACAAATGTCCTTTTTCAGCAGAGGCTTGGGGAGAAAAGATCCAATTACAGTAAATACAACAGTCAGAATAAAAAAGAAAGAAAAGAAAAAAAAAACATTATTCTAAAAGTAGGCAAAGTACTACAACATTATAAAAGTAGGCAAAGTACAACAATAATATAAAAGTAGGCAAAATACAACAATTAGGATAAAGTAAGCAGAACACTAATTATAAAAATGCTTTAACATAGTGCAGATGTTTGACAAATAACCAGACTGACATTTGAGAGAATACATTTGCAGTTTTTTTGAGAGAATACATTTCCTGTTATGCAGGTATACATATTGCCAATAATGGTACAGATCCTAGAATGTATTTCAAAGGAAAGAAATAGGACAGGAATAAGTCTGTGTTTCATATGTAGTGGAAATGGTAGAAATTAGTCAAGAGAGGTACAGGTGCATAGCCAAGTATTAGTTAGCTGTGATTTCAAATGCTTTTTGAATTGTACTATAGAGCAGATAGTTGTTATTAAGGGTGGAAATTTGTTCCAGATTTTGGGTATAAAGTTTGAGAAGTGTGAGTCACTGGCTGAGCTATTTGCTTTGGAGATCTCCAGAAGAAGTTTATTGCTAGAGTGAAGGGAATGATTGTTAGTTTATGGCTGTAAAAGTTTCTGTAGTGCAAGCATATTTTCTAGTTATAGCTTTTTTATAGCTCCATTTTTCACCTTTTTTCCATATACATTTCATAGCTTTACTCCATATTTCATCTTCCACACCTTTCTATAACCATTCATTTAGCATCTCTCCAAAATACATCTTCTGCCAATCTAGCATATCTTTATACATTGAATAATAAATCCCTTCCAGGCCTATGACTGGTTCCAAATTCACTGCCTTAAATACATTTTCCATTTCTTCCACTTTTATGTTCTTTTCAGTCCCCTCATTTTCTTCTTTAGTTAAACTTTTCACTCTCCATTTATGTTGCCTTTCTGTTTTTTACTTTAAAAATGTCTTATTTATATATTCTTTTATTACTTCCATTATTTCTTTCTGTGTCTTAATAATATCTCCTTTTCATTTCTTATTTCTGTTTTTACTCTTCTATTTTCTTTTACAACTTTATTCAAGTATGGGTTCACCTCATCTTTCTTTTCTTGTAAAAAATACCTATATTTAAACATTTTCTTGAGTTTTCTTGATTCATTTCATGTATTATTTTTTCTCTTCCATTTTTTTATCTTGTATTATCTCTCTAAATACTTGATAACTGATTTCTTTATACTTTTGTTTTTCTTGTGTTCTCTTTAACTTGTGACATTCTAAAAAAAATACTTTATATTTTTCTTTAAAACTTATCCACCAACTTGTCCATTAATCATAAAACACCCTCATATCCATGTGGTCTTCCATAATTGTATAATCCTTTCTCTGGCTTCCTCATTTAAATATGTTTCATTTTTTTTCTTTTAATTCCTCTACCTATCTATATATGCCCCTCTTTTTCTTGGATCTCTATCCAAATCGCCACATGGTCTGAAACAGCTGTTATATTTGTTTCTTTATATTACATTTTCAAATGTTAATAAATCGTGAATAATCAATGTCTGTTCTTAAATTACCCCTTTTATATGTCCATTGTTTGCTATTCCATAAACACAATTTTCCAATTTGCAAAATCTCTGTAATTGCTTTAACACCAGCCCCTTCTTTTATCCTTTTTCTTATATCATAATTAAAATCTACCACTGATATTATTTGCATATTAACACTCACATAATTAAGGATTTTTTTGAACATCAAATCTCTTTCTTTTAGTTTAACATACATATATAATGCAATAATTCTTTATATGTGTCTTTTTGATCTCACATCCAATACTGTCACTCTGCCTAATATTACTAAAGTACAATACAAAATTTATATTGAGTTTTTACTTAGAATTTCATTGCCTGAACACATTTTTTCTCCAATATTCCAAATAACATTTCTTTCCCACAGTTCAGTTCCCTGTTATCACTCTCTTTCTGTCAAAATACTTATATCGTCTAATATTATAATATCCACATCAATCCATCTACACCATTATAATACACCTAACATTCTTTTACAATTCGTTATACTATTCACATTTATAGCCAAGATTTTCACATTCACATAAAATTATTTACCTTCTTCATTGTTTACCTTTTTTATTTTCTTTCAAATCTACATTCATAAATTCACATTTTCTATCTTTTACTCTTTTCCCAATACATTTCTTTTTACCTTTAATCATCACCCAATTAATGTCTCCCTCTTCACTTGAATTATGTATTTATCTCCTCTTTTGTACCTGTCATATTATCCTAACCCCTTATTCTTTGCCATTAGATTTTTTCCTGGTCTTTCTCTTGTTCCACTTCTATCTTAAGTTCTTGAACAATTTCTTGTACATGTTCATGCCTCCCCCTTTTTGTTCTATATTTTCTTTACAGTCCATCCATGAATGCCCTGTTTGTTTACATTTTACACATTTTTGTTCACATATTTTTGCTTCATGATCTCTTTTACTGCAAGTATAACACCTTTTCTTATCACAATTATTAATTAAATGATCACTTTTACTACATAATAAACATGTTTTTGATTGCCCCAATATTTACCAAACCCTCTGTTTTCTTCCACATTTATCATACTTTGAATATGTATTATGTTTTCATACTTTATTTACAATATAACAGTATATTCCCAACCCCAGTCCACAAATCTCTATTATTATATATTTTTGTAATGCCCATAACATCTTTGCATAGAGTTGTTAAATAGCATTTCAATACACTTTTTTTTCTACCTCAGTTCAAAATTGGACATCCATTTTCTTTTATTGTCTTTCTGTTAAATACTTGAACAACATATAATTTCCAAGGGTTATATGTTTTCTTCACTTCATATTGTTCTAAAATGTATATACTATCCTAATTCAAATAAACTGCCACAAAAAAGTTAATAATATAAATACATACTCTTACCTCTGTGGGAGCAGTACCCAGGAGTGCAATAATATTATCCCAGATTTCATACCTGTCAGGTTCTTTCTCTTTCTTTCTGCTTATTCTTACAAGATACTTCTTTCTTACATCAATTTTCTTTTCTTTCCTTTCTTCTCCTTCTCTCACAGTTTATGCATATGCACCTCTTTGCCTCTTTTCTTATTTATTCCACTTCTTCTTGTACCCTACCCATAATCTCTCCCCACTACACTGCCTTGTCTCTTTCTGGTTCACTCTGATTAAATAAGTCATTTAGAGATAGTTCCTACAACCCGTCCTAGAACATTCTCTTCTGAAATAGCACTTCTGTATCCTGTGAAGGACTAATAACCTTCACTTCATTCTCCTCCTGCATTTCTCACTACTTAATACTTTTGAACATCCTCTCTTCTCTTTCACTTACTATTTCTTCTGAAAAGAATAGTTTTTGTGAAGGCTCGACTGCCTTCACATTTAAAATTAAAGCATCCAATTATCTTTCTATTTCTCTCTCACCAGCTACTTTTCCACCACAAATACTTTTCATATTTCTTCCTGAGCTGCCTCTGCCACTGGACTAGAAGTAGGAAGTGCTAAGTCACACAGCATCTCCATTTGCAAAGAGTATGGGTTCTTTATTAAAATACTTATAATATTTACACTGTTTACATTCCATACAACTTATTTACACTTATTTGCATAGTCACATTTCAATGTTTGAATTCAGGCTCTTTTATTCTCATTCCTCTGTTCTCCCAACTCTTTTTTTTCCATAACCAAAATCATATTTCTTCAATATTTCTTCAATATCAATTTCCATTACATTTTATCACATTTGATCTTTCATTCCAAATAATCCATATTATACAAAACAATTTTCTATCCACATCTCTTACCTCTTTTCTCCTTTTATCCCCATAATAGCCATATTCCATCATTTCCATATTTATATCCTTTTTAACCTTTAATCCTTTATAATTTCATTTTCACATATTTTATCAGATAATGTTGTTACCCTTTCACAATTTAAAAAAAAGAAAATTTTTTGTCGTCTCTACCTCATCACAGTAATGACAAATTCGTTCTTCTCTTTTTTATATAGTGTTTTACCTTTACTGGTAATTTTCTTATTGTTAATCTCCACAGAAAATCTGTACCTTTATAATATATTTGACATTTCTCTATCCTTGCTTTTATTGCTCTTAATTTCTCTACATATTTCTATGGATATATATAATAATACGTATTCATTATACTCTCATACCATTTTCTTCTGTTCTTTTCAATATTACTTATATTTAATTTCCATAAAATAATTTATTATTGATATCATTTCATTCCTTCACTCAAATATCCCTTTCCTCTTTTTTAAGTTTTTCACCTTATCCAAAATTTCTTTATGCTTTTATTCCATTATTAAAGCTATTAGTCTTTTATTATTTTCCTTTAACCATATCAACATCTTATATGGCTTTAAAGATGTTGCATGAGCAAAAGGATTAATCAACTCTAATTCTCCGTTTTGTTTTCTTACAAATAATACAACTCTTTTAATTGGATTTAATTTGGATCCCCAAATAAATGTAGATATAATTGACAATAATTATTCTCCTGTCTTAAAGGCACCATCACTATGTTTGCTAAATATGCTATTTTTCCTAATAGCACAGAATTAATTAATAGCAGAGAATTAATTAAATGTCCCTCTTCTCCTACACCAAACTTATTAAATCAAACTCAAATCTCCCTCCCTACCATCCACCGCCTAAAAACAATAACTCTGACCTAGTCATCACTAATTTCAACCTCATAAGCATTATAAACAAAGTAAGTGAATTCAATGCTACCCTCACCCTCTACTGACCAGACATAGTTGTCATAACTGAGACCTGGCTAAAGCCCCACGTAAGAGATGAAAGTCTAACAAAAGGTTCTAGCATTTTTAGATGTGACAGGTTAAATGAACAGGGTAGTGGCATTGCTATCATGTATAAAGACTCCTTTAAACTAATCCAAGTCAGCTGCTCTCCACCTACCACCCCAACTCTGAAATAATAACCACGTCTAAAAATCAATTCCCACAAAACAATAATAATCGTTGCTGCCTATCAACCCCTGGATAAAAACTATCCATCATAGAAAGCCTGCTCTGCCGGGCATCAAATAACTTCAACCAAGAAACAATAATAATAGGAGATTTTAACCTAGACAGGCTTACCTTCTCCTCTAATAATTCCTCCAACTTTAAAAACTTCTTTAACTTCTCTCAAACCATTTACTCTGCCACTCATGTCAATAAACATCCCAAAAAGCAATCAGTACTAGACTGCATACTAACAAATAAACCCAACTTAGGTTACCAAGCAGCCTGCCTTCCAGATACTCTTAATGGCCATTCCCCATCCTTTTTTTCTCAGGCTATGGGTTCACACAACCAACAACATCATATTCAAAAACATCCACAGCAAAAAAACTTCTCCCCCATTATATTTAATTCACTATTACAGAAATGTGACTGGTCACCTTTAAAACACCTCCAGTTAGACCTCACTATACAATACTTTAACAACGCATTCCTCAAAATATTAAATAATCTAGTGTCTATCAGGAAAATTCACACCAAAACCAAGCAACTTCCTTGGCTTACAAAAGACATTAAACTGCTACTTAAAAAAAGAGATAGAGACTAGTCAGTTTATCAAAATTCCAAAAACAAAGATAACCTCATTTCATATCAACTACAAAGTCAAGCGAAGAAACTAATCAACAATGACAAAATATTATACTTCCAAACTTGCCAAAAAAAAAATACCAGAATAACCCCCAAATGTTTTGGCAAAGTATTAAGCATCTTGTAAACCCAGGAAAACACTCCACCAATACACCATCTACCAAACACCTCTGACAGTATTGCATCACAAATTAATACTCACATTATGAATTAGATAAAAATAATTGTAATGCACCCCTAACATTGCCCACTCGTACTGTATCTAACCCTAACTCATTGTCTATTAAGCCCATACAGACTATTTACATAAAAAGCTCCTATCCAAATTAAAACCCTGTACTCTTGCTCCTGATCAACTCCCCCCAAAATTTCTGAAAGTAGCTGCTACTTCCATCGCCTATCCTATATCCATACTAATTAACCACTCTATTTCTGAACAATATGCACCTTTCCTCTTGAAAATAGCATACATCATCCCCCTACCCAAAGGCGTCCCTTCTACAAATTTTTCAAACTTCTGACCCATTTCCATACTCTCTCCCTAGCCAACATTTTAGAAAAATGCATTTATAAACAAACTCCTTGACCATGTCCTGAAAAACAACCTTTTATCAAATTCTCAACATGGCTTCTGAACTAAGCATAGTACTAGTACCACACCTATAAGTTTCACTAACACAAAAAACCTCCTCAAAAATGATGGCCAACTCATCTCATCAATTTTCCTTGACATGTCTAAAGCTTTCAATATGGTATCTCATGATTTACTTCTCAACAAACTAGCTACACATAACCTCAGTGCAATGTCCTTGATTTTGTTTCACAGCTATCTTTTTAATAGACAGCAGTCTACCAAATGAGAAGACAAAGTCTCCCCCCTACTGCCTATCTCAGTCAGATTTCCTCAAGGCTCCATCCTTGGATCTGTCCTCTTCATCATATTTGCAAATAACCTCAGTAGCTGCTCTCAACTAGCCTCTATCATTCAATAAACTGACAATGACTCCCTCATCTGCTTTGGCTCCTTACCTCAAGAACTACTAGAAAAAGCACAAAAATCCCTAAAATATATAGAAAGCTACCTGTATAAGCACCAACTTATACTCAACCCAAACAAAACTAAACTTAATGATCTTCTGTAATAAAAAAGCTAAAAACAACCAACCCCCTCTCACCAATTTCTCTTCTAACTGTACAAAAATTGAACCAACTGATCAAACTAAACTTCTAAGTGCAACAATAGACAACCAACAAAAATGCAACAGACATATATCACTTAGAATTAAAAAGGTCCACATCAAACGTGGCTCACTCTATAGGGCCAAGCCATACCTAAGCAAAAATGCTAGACTATCCACAGCCAGATCCCACCTACTATCTACCCCACTTTATTTTTCCCAAATCTTTATTAGCCTGTGCAAGTCCAATTTGAATAACCTGGAGACCTGCTATAACAAAATAGCCATGTTTGCCATTAACCAACCCCATAGATCTCATCACTCTTCTGCTCTACACCAGCTCAACTGGAATGAACTACCCAACCTATTATCCCTCAACCACCTAAACATAGTTCATAGTGTCATCCCTAAAACCCACAACTGCCCTGCTCTCATTGACTGAGTTCAACCTAATATAGACCCGAGATCCCTTTTATCATCTGACAAATTAATTCTAAAGGCAACTAAATCTAATAATTACTATGGAGACTCCCTCTGTTCTAATAAAATATCCAAAACCTGAAACTTACTTCCCAAACACATCCTAAATAATCTATACAGTCACAAATTCAAAATGATTCTCAAAGAATACCTCAGTAATCACTGACTATGTTCCTCCATGACTCCAGGCTAATTATACCCACTTGATGTTTTCTTACTTTGACTCTGTCCATATCAACTTTGTATGCATACCAGCTTATACTCTCCTATGAGCCAGTGAGTCACTATTTTGTCTGTTTGCTTCTTTTCTTCTAACCTACCTACCACAAAAAATATATATTTTTGTATGTTTATGCTTCTTATCATAAATTGTATAATCACTTGTGTATTGTGAACTAGCTTTCTTGTAACCTTAATCAAATATTTTT
Source organism: Protopterus annectens (assembly GCF_019279795.1). Lineage (NCBI taxonomy): Eukaryota > Metazoa > Chordata > Ceratodontiformes > Protopteridae > Protopterus > Protopterus annectens. The sequence continues at coordinate 162,124,548 of NC_056733.1, forward strand.
ATAATCGTACCATGTATGTTATACTCTGCTGCATTTTTTCTTCTGCTTTTATTTTCTGTTTGGAGCTTTTCTTCCCGGGTCTCTGCTGAAAACAGGCTACTGGCCCAGTCAGACACTACCCTGTAAATAAATAACTAAATATACTTTCTTACATTCGTCAACTTATATATCTTCCATAACAAACATACATTTCTAATTATATGCATTGTATTCTACCATTATGTTATTCTAAGCTCATCATTACCAAATTGTATACCTATAATTTCAATTTCTTGTCTGTTAAACTTTATCCCTCCTATGTTTCCTATTATTTCTAAACCTCTACTTTTATCCTTATTTATACTTAGACCTATAACTTTTAACTCTTGACTAAGTTTTTTAATAGCTATCATAATCCACTCTTCATTTTTAGTCATTAACACAATATCATCTGCATAGGAAAACATCACTGGTATTTGTATACCCTCTTTTGTGCTACATCCTGCTTCTCTTAACATCAAATTTATTTCATCAACAACTGCATTTATAATCAACACAAATAAAATAATACTTGCTGGACAACCCTGTCTTATTCTATACCTTATGTCAAATTTTTCACTTAACTAACCATTTATTACTAATCTTACTTTATTTTCATAAACTGATAAAATTATTCTAATTATTTTTCATTTATATTACATACTTTTAAACTCTCCTATAAACTTCCATGTTGTAAATTATCAAATGTTTTACTCACATCACTTGTCACAATCTTAAGCTCTGAATTTCTATTTATTATATCATCTACAATTCCCTTATTATCATTAACATTTTTTACTCCCTTTTCCCTTTTCTTCCAAATATTGTTTCTTTCAATAATTTATTTACTTTATTTTCCAGTCTCTTCCTTGTTATTTTCATAAATATCTCATAATCTACATTATTTAAAATTACTGGTCTCCAATTTCTTATATCTTCTTTCTTTCCCTGCCAAAATACCTTTGTTTAAACATTTTTTAACCTTTTTTTGATTCATTTCATAAATCATTTTCCCAAATCCTTTATCTTTTTAATCTCCTTGAATGCTTCCTGACTAACTTCTTCATACTTTCATTTCTCTTCTATTCTTTTTGACTTTTGCCATTCTAAAAAAAAACTTATTTTATACTTTTTCTTAAAATGTATCCACAAACTTGTCCAGTTATCATAAAACATTCTCATAACTATGTGATCAGCCTATAATTGTCTAACCAGTTGCTTACTGTCCTCATTTAAATCTGCTTCATTTATTCTTTTAATACGTCTACGTATTTTTATAAACCCCTCTTTTTCCCGAATCTCTATCCATATTGCCATATGATCTGAAAATGTGTTTATCTTATTCCTATGTTTAAAATGTTCTGAAATAAAAAAATAATCAATTTATATTGTCAGGTTTCTTGTTTTATGGGTCCATTGTTTTCTATCCAATACATATAAATTTCCACTTTTCAGAATCTCTGTTATTACTTTAACATCAACTCCTTGTTTTCTCTTTTTTTAAATCACAAATTATAAGCTGCATGTTGATGCTCACATAATCAGTCTTCTTAATCATTAACATTCCTTCCTTGTTCATGACATATGCATATACTGCAGTAATTCTATATACTTGCTTTTTCCATCTAACATCCAATACTGTTATTCTGCCTAATAGAACTAAAGTAAAATCCAAAATTACTACTGAGTTTTTAATTAAAATTCCAATGCCTGAACATGTTTTGATTCTTATATTCTAAATAATACTTCATTTCCATAATTCTTTTACTTGTAATCTTGCCCCATCTGACAACATTTTAAGTCTTCTAATATTATAATATCCATATCAATCATTTTTCATCATTCACACCTTCTTTTAATACTCATATAACTATAATTCTTACTTTAAATTCCATTATTTACTTATTTCACCCTTTACCTTTTTTCTCTCAAGCCTACATTCTTAAATTTTCATTTTCTGCCATTCAGTGTTTTACTGATTGATTTATTTTTATATGTATACATCATCCACTTTCTACCCTCTACTTCACTTGAATTTACTATTGTTTCCCCTTGTTCTTTGTCACCTCTTACATAGTTATCATCCTTTCCTTGTCCCTTATTTGCTACCTTTGTCTCTAGTTCATGTATTTCTTTTTGTACATTTTCTATTTCCTGCATACTTTCTTCTTCATGTTCTCCCCCACCTTTTCCCTCAATATTTTCTTTAAAGTTCATCCAAGAATGCAGTTAATTCACATTTTACACATTTCACTTCACTTTTTTTGCTCCATCAACTACTTTACTACAAATTACCTACTTTGCCACAAATATATATTTTCTCTTATCACAATTACTAAGTCATCATATTTACCACACAAGAAACATGCTTTTGATTACCCCCAATATTTCACACACCCTCTATTCTCTTCTACATTTATTTCACTTGGGATAATAATTATATTTTCATTTTTCATTTGAAATATCATGGTACATTCCCAACCACCACTCCATAAATCTCTATTATCATAAATTTTTGTAATGTTCATAACCTCTTTATATACAGTTTTTAGATAGTCATTCAATACTTCTTCTATTTCAGTTTGAAACTGCACATATATCTTCTTTTTTTGTTTCTCTATTAAATGCTTACATTAGATATACATTCTTGAATTCATATTGTTCTAGAAATGCTTCCGTACATTATCCTAATTCACACAAAACATCACAAAAAGTACCTTTATTAATGTCAAAAAGTATCTTTATTAATGTGAATAAATGTGCTTACCTCTCTGAGAGGAATACCCAGTGAAGGAACAATATTGTCCCATATTTCATGCCTATCTCCTTCTTACTGCTTATCCTTACAAGGTACTGCTTCCTTCTTTCATCCATTTTTCCTTCTCTCCTTCTCTCACAGTTTGTGCATATATTTTCACTTCTTTTCTTATCTCTCTGACTTCTTCTTCCTGGATTCTGTCCACAATTTCTCCCCATGATGCTGCATTTTCACTTTCATTTTCACTTATAATACATAACTCCTTAAGATACACATCCTGCAGACCTCCCAATTGGAGGATTGTAATCATACATTCTTGTTGTGTTCCACTGTGTCCCTTGAGCACTCTTTCCTGGAATAAACATTCAGAATCTTGTGAAGGTTCAGCCACCTTCCCTTCCCTCTCCTCTTTCATCTCTCTCTCTCTCTCTCTCTCATTTACTTTAACTGACTTATCTACTATTTTCTCCTCTGCTACTGACATCTTTTGTGAAGGCTCCACTGCTTTCACACTAACACCTTCTGTCTCTCGCTCCATTACTGCATTGTTGACTTCTTCCACAAAACACACACTCACCATACTTCTTCCTGCTTCTCTGAGTTGTCTCCACACCCAGCCTGGAAGCAGGAAGTGCTACTTCACACAGCATCTCTGCTCGCAAAGAGTAGGGTATTTTTATTTGTTAACATATATATACATTACAGATTATTTACATATTTAGGCTATTTACAATTATTTACATGTTTCAGTACATTTACTTTACATTTTAAGTATTTTCCCCAACTTTTAGCCACAACCAACACCATATTTTTCCAACATCCTGTTACATTCTGTCCTATTTTCCATAATACAATTTTATTTTGATATTATTTAATTTTTTTCAGTCATAATACTTTTACTTCTCTTCTTTACTTCCATTTCTTACCTTACATCTTTATATTTATGATACATTATCATTTCAATCAGATTTTTTCTTCCTTTGTAATACTTTTTAATACTTTGTATAAACTTAAAGATGCTGCAGGCACAATAGGATTAATTAAACCTAGACCTCCTTGGTCTTCTTTCATATACAGTGTTCCTCTTTTAACCAGATTTAGTCTAGAGCCCCAAATAAATGAAAATATTGACCTCATTAGTTCTTTTTTTATATTTTACAGGAATTATATACACATTTGCTGCATACGCTCCCCAGGATTCAGCAAGCTCTACACGGCATGCAGGAATAGTGCAAGAGCTGCTGCAGGCAATATGGCTGCCATGCAATCCAGGGATAAGCTCCCGGGATGTGCACGAGGTCTCCTGCACTATTCCTGCATGGACACAGCCACTGTATGCTAATTACCTCATTTGCTGGTGAAAACCAAGCAAATGAGGTGAATTAGCAATACAGGAAGCAGGCAGACATCCGTTCAGGAATAGTGTAGACCACAGAAATGTATTCAGCCAGTAGCTGAATACATTTCGACAAACTACAAAACGGATGCATTTCAGCTCATAAAAACGCATGTATTAGAAGGGTTAGGCATGCCAAAGGCCAAATATATGGTCATAGGCATGAAAATTAGTTTCAAAATTATAAAAATTTACTTTTTTTTGTTGGCTGATTTCAGACGTTTAAGCACAGGACAACAGTGTGCAAACGGGATCAGCCTGAAAATAAAAGAAAAGCTGGAAATAAGCTTTTAAACCAAAATCATAATTCTGCCATAATAGTCAATGGCATACATAACACAACAAGACTATGGAATTGTGGTTGCTAAGGGGGAAGGCTGAGTGTCAGATTTGTAACCATGCATTAGCAGTCAATCCAATGCAAATGAGGGCAATGCTACTGAATCACAGATTTCCCCTCAGTGCTAGCTTGCACCCAACTGTGTAGGTGCATTAAGACCACAGTGTAAACCTAAGAGCTAGATGTCTTCATAAGGGTGTGTGTCATGCATGCTTATTGAAGCTTATTGGAGCCCTGTGGCCCATGTTTGTGCTTAGCTAAGCACAGCTAAGGCAGGGTGTGTGTCTAAGGCTGTATTGTCTTCCACTAAGAAATGCAGAGTGTGACCATGTCCGGGGAGGGCCAGTTTCTGCTAAATGGTGTTTACATTGCCTAAACAGGTGTGCACAGCATGCACCGGGTTTAAAAAAAAAAACACAGGAAATAGCAGCCCTGTTCACATCTGAGCACTGGGTTTGTGTGGTGCACCTTGGGGCTTAAATAGGAAGGCAATGGGAAAGGGGAAATAGCAGTAGTAAGTTAATCAAGGAGAATTAGCATAGCTGGCAGGTGAAATGCATCAGAATCAGCCAATTACACAGGCAGCAGTCCAGCACAGCCTAGCACACTACTATAAACTATGCAAACACCTTTCACTCTGGTTTTCCCACAAATTCTACAACACCAGTGTACACAAACATGGAAATTGTACCTAACAAAAGCAACAAAATGATAGGGGCTGCTTTCACTATCATAAATCAACATGTGGAAGAGGCTGAGGGTGGTGAGGATGACAATGCTGATGACCAACCCACGATGAGGAGAAGGAGAAGAATGTACAGACCCAGGACCAGGGGCTGCATGAGCTGGAGATAGTGGAGCGCTATAGGGTGGACAGGGACCTCCTACTGCAAATTGCTGAGCTGTGCCGGCCACACCTCAGACACTGAACCAACAGAGGGGAGCCCATCCCAGTGGATACCAAGGTATGTGTAGGCTTAAGAATACTAGCCACAGGTACCTTCCAAAGGTCAACTGGGGATATCATGGGGATCTCACAAGCATCAGCATCCAGGGTACTCTACCAGTTCCTGGATGCCATGTCAGCACATGCCAGTGAGAATATATATTTCCACAACACCCATGAGGTGTTGACCAGCAATATGTGTCTCTTCCACCAAATAACAGAATACCCTGAGGTAGTGGGTGCTATAGACTGCATGCACATACACATCAAAGCACCTCCCAGTGAGCGGGGTCGAATCTACATAAACCGCAAGGGCTTCCCCTCCATCAACTGCCAGATTGTGTGCGATGCCCAGGGCATTATAATGAATGCATGTGCTGGCAGCCCTGGGAGCTATCACGACTCCCACATCTGGCATATGATGCAGCTGCACCAGAGATTTGCCAGTGAGGACATCCTATATGGCCACCTAGTGGGGGATGCTGGTTATGCACTGGAGCCATGGCTGATGACACCCATCAGAAATGCACACACACACCCAAACAAGAACTTCATAATGAGGCACATGCACAGACCAGAATCATAATAGAGCATGTGTTTGGTATGCCCAAGTCACGGTTCTGGTGCCTGGACATATCCAGTGGAGCCTTACAGTACTCACCAGCTACATGTACCCAAATTGTCATTGTATGTGCCATGCTACACAATATGATCCTGCAGAAACAGCTGCAGCAGGAACAGCATGGGGCAGGGCCACACAGCCCCCCACCATTGCCAAGTCCAACACAGGCACAGAGTGACTCAGTGGGGGAACAACCTGAGCCTGCCCCTGTAGGCAGAAGGAGGTCTGCCCAGTATGCCCAGGCCTTGGCAAAGAGGCAACGCATAACACATACACTGACATGGTAGGAACCCAGGGAATGACACCTCTCTCTGACTCACACATACAATAAAAGGGATGCAAAACATGACACTACCTGTGCTTAACCATGTATTGGGAGTGTACTATGTGCATCCAACATAGTCAGCCCTCCAGCACCATCCTCAATACTGGCACAGCCACAAGGTAAGTCACTCTCACTATCAGTTGCTGTATGGAGTAGTATGTTCTTCTACTTGTATCTATGGTATGGATGCGAGCATGCAAGGGAATCGGGTGGCTGAATGGGATGGCAGCAGATAGTAGACACCTATATCGGCAGCATGAAACTGATAACAAATACTAGTGTCAACTTAGTAGACAGTACTATATATGGTGACAAAACCCTCTGCAGGACATGTGGTGGGCCAAATGTGTGTCCATAGGACATATACATGTATGTCAGTGAGGCTCACATACCCAACAACAGTCTCAGCCAACAGGACAGGTGTAGACAAAAACAAAGAATGGCTGTGCTAAGACCTCCAATTGATGGCAATGGAGAACAGCCCCCCTCCAGACCTACACAGACCGACTACAACAGGTCAGGCAATGGGATGTTAGTTCTGAAGGGGAAGAAGTCTGAAACTGAAATGTAGTTCAATAAAACCTAAGAACTGTACTACACTGATATGCCTCTAGTCTACATGATAGGTCAGAATACAGAATGAAATGGAAGCCACAAGAGTACCTGAAATACCAGTATGGTCATATCAAATGTTTACAGTTGTCAGGTGTGCCCCCCCCCCACAATCCTATGTAGAAATGTAGTAACATGTATGTGTGTGTACAATAACAGTGGAGCACAGATTACCTGAGCTGGCCAAATTAACAGGATAGATTGTTGCATGTGTACAATATGCAGGGCTCTGTGTGATAGCTTGTTGTGTGTTGTATATTGTGTGAAAGTGGTCAGCTTGTAGGCATGGAGGGTTGTGTCCTAGTGGCCAATGGCCAGTACTGTTGATGACAGGGCTAAGTTCTCACAACTGCAGTGCCAAACACAATGCATCCCAGAAAGACACAATCCAGCAGTAATCCATACTAATTGTTTGGGGTCTGTATCAAATAATAGAAAGCTCATTTGATAGGAGCTCATTTCACTGACACCATAAGATAGAAAGCTCAAAACACTGAAAACTCATTTGACTGAAACTCAAAACACTGGAAATGCTATATGCCCGTTTCCCCATGGTAGTGCAATCCTGGAGTTAGTATATATAGTTAGTTTATGTAAATATTGTTTTCTCCAAACAGTTATTCATTGTAGTTATAAGTATCCATGTGTAGGGTTTAAAATGTATGAAGTATGTGGGGGGCTACGCCTCCCACACCCCCCTCACACTACCATGGGGAAAAGGGCATATAGCATTTTCAGTGTTTTGAGTTTCAGTTAAATGAGTCTTCAGTGTTTTGAGCTTTCTATCTTATGGTGTCAGTCAAATGAGTTTCTATCAAATGTACTTTCTATCATTTGATATGGACCCATTGTTCGGATGTAATATCTGTCATCATCTGAAAGATGGACATGGCATGAATATGGGCCCAGACATACAAACAGTACCCAGGTGGAAGTACCCCAGACAGAGAGTGTATAAAATGTTACTGTCAAATGGACACACCTTTGGATTTGTACATACAGATTAGCAGCACATTAGTTGGCTGTGTAGTATGGAATACTGATGTAGTCTGGTCAAGCACTGGCAGACCACAAAAGGCACAGGTATGAAATACTGAGAAAGCACCAATGTCCCTGCACAAGCCAGCATAAGGGGAATGTCCCACATGTATCTGTGAGTCAGCTACAAGTAGCTTCCATAGCACACATGCACTCAGCTCACCCCACCATCAGCCACAGGTACCTCACAGGTCATATCACTGCTGTTGGGAATGAGTACAATATGACCCCCACTTCTGTATGGGAATACCCACAGAATGCAGCATGCTAAAGAGGTGTCCCATGCAGGTGTGTCCCTAGCTGTAAGCAGCAGCCTGCCAGCATCCACACCAATAGATTAATAAGGACAGAAACTATTGCCATTAATACATTGCACACCTACCCTGTCACCCCAGGGGAATACAGTGCCTTGCAGCCTGGGACTGTAGGAGTGACAGAATGCACTGGCCTACTACAGATGGCCTACATCACTATCAAATGCCCTACAGTCCTCTGTCACAGGCTTGTGTCTTGCCCGTACTGCCTTTTTTAATTTCTCCAAGTCTTTTGGGTTTCTAATACCATGACGGGAATGGACCCCATTCCTAAGTCAAAGTATGATTAAAGTTCATGAAATTAGTATTATTTCACTCTTTGATGTTAGCCAAAAGTGCTCTTCGGTGCACCCGCAATGTGCCCAGTAATGACGCCTTCTGCAGTTCGTATGGTGTTACATGAATTGGTAACATATCTAAATACGATTGTAAATACTTTTTTATAAGGTCAGTTGCTCCTACTACTATTGTAACTGACTGGAATTCTTTCTTCCACATGGCTCTTGATTCTGCCTGCAGATCGAGGTATTTTATGACTTTGTGTCTCTCTGCACGCAAAACACTGTAGTCACTAGGTGTGGCGATTTCAGTGATCAATGCTACTTTTGTCTTCTTTTCTTGGACCACTATATCCAGTTTTCTAGCATCTATCATTTGGACTGCTGGTATCGGGTGATCCCAAGTGATGTAAACTTCATAATTTTCTATGATTCTCTGTGGCTCATGTTTCCAGTGTTTTTCAGCCACTTCGATACCATAATGTTTGCACAACCTTCAGTGTAAAAATCTCACCACATTATTATGCCTTTCAGTATACAGTCCGTCTGCCATTAGAGAGTTGCAACCAGCAATAAGGTGTGTGACTGTTTCCAATTCGGTTCCACAAAACCTACATATGTCTGTTTCTCCCACATGTTCAATGGACTTAGTAAACTAGCATGTATGTAGTCCACTGTCTTGGGCTGCCAATATTAACCTTTCATTTCTTGATGTAAATTCACCTCTCCTTAACCATTCCTGTGTTCATTCTTGATCAACATGAGGCTCTTCCAGAAGTTTTCTATACTTGCAACTATATTTATGTTTTTTCTACATTTCTTACCTGCTCATCTGGTCCTTTACCTCATATTCTTTCTTTTGTTTTTTTAGCACGTTCAGTTGCTGCCTAGTTTTTATCCACTTCTGGTTTGATTTCCAATGTATGTTATCTCATGGACTCCCAAATAATGAGATAACACAGTTCATAGAACACAAATGCAAGGCCATGTTGACAAATCCCAGTAGCATGTCCACCATGTCCTACTGCATGAACTGTGAACCAACTCCTAAATACTGCTGGGATGAAGTGATAACTATATGGATACTTATCCGATATTATTTGCATAATGTTAGGAAGAGGATAGAATAATGGAGAGGTAGAAGCATGGATGCCATGGAGTGTGTGACGTCTGAAACTCTGATGTGTGCACATACTATGCCTGCCTGCAAACACAGGAATGGGTGGCTACAAACCTGTTTGCAAACCACAAAGTGAAGGGGGTAATGACCAGAAATATGAGCCCTGCCTCTGGCTAACCTGTGTGAATCTGTACAGCTGTGAGGTATGGCCACAGCAAGATATGGCCATTCTGTCATGTCAATAGATGTACAAGCATGGGATCCTCAGTCATCACAGTACCAAGGTGCTGGACCATTTACATAGACCCATCAGCAAGTGTCTGCAGATCCCCCTCCAGAATCTCATGATTGTGCAAGAATATGTATGCTCAGACTACAATACCGAACACAGCTGCATTCATCTTGTATTCCCCAAGAAATTACTGCGAGCACCTGTCAGTAGTTGATGACATAAAACATCACAATGTAAAATAGTACATATGGCTGAATATCTCTGCTAACACCAAAACCATGTAGCAGAAGCAGCACAGACACAATTATTTACAGTATCCCACTATCCTTTGCCCATTGTGACCCCATAATGTCAACCTATCTACAGATATCCTGCAGAAACAGGTTGCTAGCTGTAGGTGTAGAACACAAATGCCTGCACTGTAGTACAACCTACCTGGAATGGATTCACACATTCAATACAGAAGGGTCATACTGGGCATGCTCCCACACTTAAGCCCATGTCTGGCAACAACAGTGGACTATACATAACTGTCAGTCGCAGATGTCTGTGCACACACTCCACATTGCACACCAGTCAGGCTTTGTACACACATCGGATAGGAATACACACATATATCCAAGAACAATGCACTATAATAGGTCAAACATACACATACATAGATGTGGGGAAGAGAGTTACAGACAGTGACAAAACGCTTCACATCATGAGGCCTGTCCCACCCAGCACGCATCCAATTGGCCAATATCACATGATGTGCAATGTCTATCACTGTAGACATTTGCTTCTGGTAGCCCTCAGTACTATAGTGTCTGTGGTGCTTGTGATAACTGTGTAACATGACAGTACAAGTCATTATTCATCTAACAGTGGTATACACAGTCCTGTCAAATGTAAAGTTGTATGTGACTGAGGGTTGTGTGTGTGCTTCCAGAGGAATGGTTTATGGCCCATTCACACACACTGCACTCCCCATTGTACTACTTTAGCTAGCCGGCTGATGTCGTTTAACATGAAATACACCTTTGGAGAAAGGCTAGACCTATAAACTCTGTGTTGTGTGCAATAACTACACAATGCTATAGTGTGATGAACTAGTTAGGTAGGAGTTCTAATCCCAGATTGTGAAACTCTGTGTGTGTGTGTGTGTGTGTGTGTGTGTGTGTGTGTGTGTGTGTGTGTGTGTGTGTGTGTGTGTGTGTGTGTGTGTATGTGTGTGTGTGTGTGTGTGTGTGTGTGTGTGTGTGTGTGTGTGTGTGTGCATGTGTGTTTGTTGTGTGTATAGGGAGCAATGCTTTTGTGGCCATTCACAGTCACTACACTTTCCATTGCCCTACATTGGCAAGCCTGCTGATGTCATTCACCTTGAAATACACCTTTGGAGAAGGGCTAGACATATAAGCTCTATGGCACATTCTATAACTGTGCAATGCTATAGTGTGCTGTACTAGTTAGATAGGAGTTCTAATTCCACACATGAAAACTGTGTGTGTGTTTGTGTGTGTATGGATCAATGCTTTTGAGGCCATTCAAAGTCACTACACTTTCCATTGCCCTACTTTGGCAAGCCTGCTGATGTCATTCACATTGAAATACACCTTTGCAGAAGGGCTAACCCTGTAAGCTCCATGGTGTGTGCTATAACTGTGTAATGCTATAGTTTGATGTACTATTTAGGTAGGAGTTCTAATCCCACACATAGCAAATGTAAAACTCTGTGTGTGTTTGTGTGTGTAGGGATCAATGCTTTTGATGCCATTCAAAGTCATTACACTTTCCATTGCCCTACTTTGGCAAGCCTGCTGATGTCATTCTCCTTGAAATACATCTTTGCTGAAGGGCTAACCCTATAAGCTCCATGGTGCATGCTATAACTGTGTAATGTTGTAGTTGGATGTACTAGTTAGGTAGGAGTTCTAATCCCAGACAGACTTGGCAACTGTGAAACTGTGTGTGTGTGTGTGCGTGCGTGTGTGTGTGTGTGTGTGTGTGTGTGTGTGTGTGTGTGTGTGTGTGTGTGTGTGTGTGTGTGTGTGTGTGTGTGTGTGTGTGTGTGTGTAGAGATCAATGCTGTTGAGGCCATTCACAGTCACTACACTTAACATTGTCCTACTTTGGCAAACCTGCTGATGTCATTCACTTTGAAATACACCTTTGGAGAAAAGCTAATGCCATAGGCTCTGTGGCTTGTGCTATAACTGCGTAATGCTATAGTGTGATGTACCTAGTTAGGTAGGAGTTCTAATCTCAAACATGGCAACTGTGAAACTCTGTGTGTGTAGGGATCAATGCTTTTGAGACCATTCACAGTCACTACACTTTCCATTGCCCTACTTTGACAAGCTTGTTGATGTCATTCTCCTTGAAATACATCTTTGGAGAAGGGCTAGCCCTATAAGCTCTGTGGTATGTGCTGTAAATGTGTATTGCTATAGTGTGATGTACTAGTTAAGTAGGAGTTCTAATCCCATGCATGGTAACTCTGAAACTCTGTGTGTTTGTTTGCATGTGTAGGAATCACTGCTTTTGAGGCCTTTCACAGTCACTACAATTTCCATTGCCCTACTTTGGCAAGCCTGCTGATGTCATTCTCCTTGAAATACACCTTGCGTTAAAGGCTACCCCTATAATCTCTGTGGCATGTGCTCTAACTGTGTAATGCTATTATGCGATGTACTAGTTAGGTAGGAGTTATAATCCCAGAAATGACAACTGTAAAACTCTGTGTGTTTGTGTGTGTAGGGATCAATGCTTTTGAGGCCATTCACAGTCACTACACTTTCCATTGCCCTACTTTGGCAAGCCTGCTGATGTCATTCACCTTGAAATACACTGTTGGAGTAAGGCTAACCCTGTAAACTCTATGGTGTGTGCGATAAATGCGGTGCACTGTAATAGAAATACATAGCTAGGTAGGGGTTTGAATCTCAGTACTGGCAAGTGTGTTTTTGTCATCAGTATCCTGTGTGGAGACAGCTGTGGTTGTGTAATAACAGGACTCATTGTGGGGCAGGTTTTGAAAAATTCTTATATTGAGGACCTACTATATGTCACAATGTCCACCTTACAAGGACAACAGCTGCCAAACAGCAAAGAGGCTGGTGTAGAGAATCCATACCCCTACATGTGACATTATGGATCAGTGAACAATATAAGCAACCCTTGTATTACCCAGAGAACACTCTCCACCAATGTCTCATACACAAACACACTTGGCTAGATAACAACTACTGTATTGGTAGTTCCCTGCATATTGCCCACAGATAATAACCACAGTGTGATTGCAGTGGACTACAGAGGACATGGCACCCTGTTCCATCCCTACAATAAACAAATAATTGCTTACACTGGTCCTTTGCTATGTTCCCCACTGGATGCCCACAACAACTGTAGAGTCTGCAAATGTAACCCACAAAGGGAGTACCATGCCTTATACACATGCCCTGTATGGACAGATGCCACTAACACCAGGGAATACCTGTATCATGCTGTTAATGTAGATGCAGGCACAACCTCAGTTCCATAGCCAGTTCTCACCCCATGAGGTCCGGAATGCCACATCAGATGATAGCAATCTGTCCACACAACATGCTCCAAAGACCCCAGGTACACTTCTACATGTCACAGAACATGCATGTGAGACATGTGCACAACCCAGACACTGTCCATGTTACGGAATATAGAACACATACATGGCAAGCATTGCACGGCACTGGCCACCCACAATAGTAACCCAGGTGAGTGGTTGGTGAATACAATACCCACCTCTGTGGACCAATCCAGGGACTATACCCCTGAGCCACACTGGAGACCATTGTCATGTGGCCTGATGCCATGGTATACCCTTTGCCTAGCCTTGTACAGCTTTCTGGTTCAGTCAACTACTACACACCTGTGAAGCAATGAACCCATGCATGTCAGTACTGGCAAATGTTTGCCTGTGTGTGTGTGTGTGTGTGTGTGTGTGTGTGTGTGTGTGTGTGTGTGTGTGTGTGTGTGTGTGTGTGTGTGTGTGTGTGTGTGTGTGTGTGTGTGTGTGTGTGTGTGTGTGTGTGTGTGTGTGTGTGTGTGTGTGTGTGTGTGTGTGTGTGTGTGTGTGTGTGTGTGTGTGTGTGTGTGTGTGTGTGTGTGTGTGTAATGATTTTAAAGCCATTCACACTCACTACACCTCCCATTGCCTTACTGTAGCATGCTTTCTGATGTCAGTCACCTTGAAATACCCTTTGGCCATACATCAGCTTGATTAGCTCTGTGGCACATGTGATACCTGAGGTCTTTTCAGGCTTGTTGGCTGTTGGTGAAGCACCCACCAAGAGGAGAAAGCGCTGAAAGAAGAAAGGAGCCACTTTTGAGACTTTAAGTATTTTTCCTCTGTTTATTTGCTAAGTTTTTCTGCATAGCCTCCTATTTTGAGCATTTTCTGGCTTGTTAAATTTGATTTCTGCATTAGTAACTGTATTTAGAGCACAACCTAGAGCTGTTTTCCTGAATTTCCTGTTTGCACTTATTTTTAAAATCGTTTTTTCTCAAAAATTGCATTTTATCTGTCTTTGGCCTAGCACTCTTGTGTGGGGTCATGTAATGCACTGTTATAACTTGTTGATACTTGTTAACCTCTGCTATCTCTGAAAAAACAAAAAAACAAAAAAATCTTGCTTTTTTCCCACTTTTCTGAGATTTAAAAAAGTTCAGTTACAGGCTTGCTGTTCTTGAACTGTTTGTAAGTTTCTGTGAGGCCATTTTTTGCTTGGGCTAAAGGAAAGTCTCTCTGTTGATCAGTGGCAGTGAAAAACATTGAGCAGCCTGCCTGTCCCTGTGGGAGTGGTTACTGACTTGAAATTGTAGTTTTATTGGCCATTCTGGGTCAATTCCAAAACTCCTTCATCTTCCTCTCTTAATACCTGGTTGCCTCATGGTTTTGGCGTCTTTTCAGGCTTGTTGGCTGTTGGTGAAGCACCCACCAAGAGGAGAAAATGCTGAGAGAAGAAAGGAGCCACTTTTGAGACTTAAGTATTTTTCCTCTGTTTATTTGCTAAGTTTTTCTGCATAGCCACCTATTTTGACCATTTTCTGGCTTGTTAAATTTGATTTCTGCATTAGTAACTGTATTTAGAAAACAACCTAGAGCTGTTTACTGAATTTCCTGTCTGCACTTAATTTTAAAATCGTTTTTTTCTCAAAACTTGCATTTTATCTGTCTTTGGCCTAGCACTCTTGTGTGGGGTCATTTACTGCACTGTTATAACTTGTTGATACTTGTTAACCTCTGCTATCTCTGAAAAAACAAAAACAAAAAATCTTGCTTTTTTCCCTACTTTTCTGAGATTTAAAAAAGTTCAGTTACAGGCTTGCTGTTCCTGAACTGTTTGTAAGTTTCTGTGAGGCCATTTTTGCTTTTGCTAAAGGAAAGTCTCTCTGTTGATCAGTGGCAGTGAAAAACATTGAGCAGCCTGCCTGCCCCTGTGGGAGTGGTTACTGACTTGAAACTAGTTTTATTGGCCATTCTGGGTCAATTCCAAAACTCCTTCATCTTCCTCTCTTAATACCTGGTTGCCTCATGGTTTTGGTGTCTTTTCAGGCTTGTTGGCTGTTGGTGAAGCACCCACCAAGAGGAGAAAACGCTGAGAGAAGAAAGGAGCCACTTTTGAGACTTAAGTATTTTTCCTCTGTTTATTTGCTAAGTTTTTCTGCATAGCCGCCTATTTTGAGCATTTTCTGGCTTGTTAAATTTGATTTCTGCATTAGTAACTGTATTTAGAGCACAACCTAGAGCTGTTTACTGAATTTCCTGTTTGCACTTATTTTTAAAATCGTTTTTTCTCAAAACTTGCATTTTATCTGTCTTTGGCCTAGCACTCTTGTGTGGGGTCATTTACTGCACTGTTATAACTTGTTGATGCTTGTTAACCTCTGGTATCTCTGAAAAAACAAAAAAAAAAAATCTTGCTTTTTTCCCACTTTTCTGAGATTTAAAAAAGTTCAGTTACAGGCTTGCTGTTCTTGAACTGTTTGTAAGTTTCTGTGAGGCCATTTTTTGCTTGGGGTAAAGGAAAGTCTCTCTGTTGATCAGTGGCAGTGAAAAACATTGAGCAGCCTGCCTGCCCCTGTGGGAGGGGTTACTAACTTGAAACTGTAGTTTTATTGGCCATTCTGGGTCAATTCCAAAACTCCTTCATCTTCCTCTCTTAAAACCCTCTTTTGCGTGGTTTTGCGCTTTTGAGCATAAGCGCGCAACAGCGGCAGCACCGCTAATTGGGTTTAAACTATTCCTGGATCCACAAAGTCTGCTCTTCACTTTTTCCCTTAGAACTGCTCTATCTCTCAATTTAAACACCATATTCTCATTCTAAGGCCCTTCACTGGTCCAATTAAGTAATCCTACAAGTTAGCACTATTAAACCATAAGCACTACTTACTCTTATACTCTCTACGATTACCCTGTCCTCTATTGGTCCGTCTTAAATTCAGTTTCCCTATTACTCTAGCATGTCCAAAGGTCAGTCAATGGTTTCCTCTCCAGTCCAGCTGGTGAATCAGGGAATTTTGAGGCAATGTTACAACTGTCTCATGTACACGGACAACCCTCTCCTCCTCCAAACAGGTTCAAATATATGTGAGAGATGCAACTATTTAGCCAAACTGGAGGCTGAGCTCTCTCATCTCAAAACTGGTGTAACCAGTCAGGAGGAGAAGGTAACCTGACACAACACAATTCCAGTATCACATAGTCCCACCACATAAGCGAACCAAACACATAAATACACAAAAACATACTCGGAGGCTCTAAATAAAAATCTACCTAAGCAACAGAGACCTCCAAAGCAGACATCCAAGCTAACGCTACCTCAAAACAAAACACACACAACACATAACCCACAAAGTCAGTGTGCCAAGCAGCCACAGCCCTTAAGGCTGAATAACACACCTGATACTCTTGTTATAGGTGACTCTATTGTCAGACACACTGACGTCCCGCTCACCAGGCTGAATAAAGAGAAGGTCACAGTGAGCTGCCTGTCGGGTGCTAGGATCCGACACATAACGCAAGCACTCAGGTCACTCCAAAGCAAATACAAATATGACTCAGTCATTGTACATGCTAATGTGAATGACCTGAGACATACCTCCCTGGACTACATGAAAAGAGACATAGAGGAGCTCTCTGATCATGTAGCCCAGGCTGGTATGACCCTGACCTTGAGCAGCATCTTACCCTCACCTAGAATGATGCCACAGTACAAAGACAAAATGATCGATTTTAACAATTGGCTAACATTTTGGTGTCATTCAAAGGGGATCCAGTGTCTGTCAACCTGGGATGACATGCTCGACAAGCCACGTTGCTTCGCTAGGAACAGCTTGCACCTGTCACCACTGGGCTTTCGGATATTGGCAAAGGCTCTTGCCACCCCCATAGTGCCTTTTTTAGGCAAGGCTCCAAAGTCAAACCCACCCCCATAGACAGCACAAGGAACAAGAAACTAAGGGTAATGCTGCTAAATGCCAGAAGTCTTAACCTCAAGATGCACTCACTCGAAGCTCTCCTCAGTATGGAGAACATCGATATCTGTGCAGTGACAGAAACCTGGTTCAAGGCTCCAGAGAGCACCCCAGCACTACCAGGCTATACCTCATATCATGCTTTTGCCCCAAAACCGGACCGAACCACAAAAGGAGGGGGAGTTTCCATATTTATCAAGGATATTCACACCTCCAGGTTAGTGGCATTGCATGAAGTATCGGAGACCATCCATGTGCAACTAACAGTGGGCAAGACTGCTTTTCAGTTTATAGCATCCTACAGACCACCCTCTCAAAGTCAGGAATCCCATTCGGCTTTCCTGAAAACATTGGAGAACATGAAGATCTCTCCGAACACTATTATATTGGGTGACTTCAACTACCCAAACATTGACTGGAAGCACTACTCAAGCCCCAGCACCTTAGCCCAAAGATTCTTGGAAATTATAAACTCAAATGCTATGGAACAACTAGTCACCACTCCCACAAGAGGGGACAACATACTAGACCTGATCATTACCAACATGGGGACTCTATGCTCCACACCAGAAGTATATCCCTCATTGGTAAGATCAGACCATAAATTAATTTCACTGGATGTCCACATCCCAACCCCACCCCCAGCCCAGAAAACCACAGTGAAAAACTTCTCAAAAGTGAACTTCTCACTTCTCAAAACCAAAGTGGAATCCTTCAAGGCCCCAGGGCCAGTGGAAACTACAGCCCAAACTGCAGAATCCTATATAAATGCATTCTACGGACATCTCCAGGAATGCATGGATCATGCTATCCCAAACAAATCCAAGACCCAATCATCCAAAGGCAGGCATCCAGTCTGGTGGACCCCTGCCATAAATAAACTGTACAACAGAAGGAGGAAGCTACTACATGATAGAGCAAAATCCCTAATAGGGAAGGCATCTCTGATCAGCACTAGCAAAAATGTATGATCCTTCATAAAATCCACCAAGGCCAGCTTCGAGAGAAAAATTGCACAGGACACCCAAGACAATCATAAGGCTTTTTTCAGTTATGTTAGAAACCTGGGATGCAACTCCCAGACTTATTCTGAGTTGATTCTAAACGACAAAAAATACACTGAACCCACAGACATCGCCAATATCCTGGCAGACAGGTTCAGTGCAAACTTCTCCACCCCCTCCCCCCAAAAAAGCAAGTATCTATTCCGGCAGAGGGCTGCCTCCCAAACATCTCAGATGCTCAGGTGAAGGCTGCCCTCTCCAAAGCAAAAAACACTGCTTCCATGGGACCAGATGGCGTCCCAGGTTGCGTCCTACATAGGTTCATAGGTTGGTACTAGGCTATCAGCCCTAGGGCCTATACAAGCCTAGCCATAACAATTCCCTGGCTATTTCTTCCCACATTATTTACTTTCCTGGACCCCTGTCTAGCAGGGCGACTGACGTGATCCCTGGGGTGAATTTCCTTTCTCCCATCCAAACGTCAAGGTTCCTCTTGAAGAGGTCCAAAGAGGCACTCTGCTTGACATGTATGGGCAATCTATTCCAGATTCTGGGGAGTCTCTGGGTCAGGAACCTATCCCTCCAGCATGTCTTGTTTATTGTGATGACAAGGTTTAGATCCCTGGAGCGTGTAGCTCTGAGGAACTGGGATTTCTATAAGTGTAGCATGTCCAACAGCTCTGGGTTTGACATGGCCTTGTATGTTAAGCAGAGATCGCCTCTGAGTAGACGATATGCGACAGAGTATAGCTGGAGTTTTTTAAGGTGGTCAGCGTAGGGCATCTGCTTTAGGCCTGTGATTCTTTTAGTGAGGTATTTCTGAGGCCTTTCCAGTTGTTGCAGATGTCTTGAGAGGTACATACCAAATGGGGCGTTGTATTCTATAATGGGTCTAATGAGGGATGAGTACAGTGGGACAATGACCTCTTTTTTTCTGGATGAAAAGCCCTTCGTGATGAGGTGTGCCACATAGAAGGATTTCCTGACATGAACTACAAGAGGAACTAATCCCTCAAATAAAACAGCTATACAATCTCAGCCTCACTACAGGATATGTGCCCACAGAATGGCGTACAGCAACAGTGGTCCCACTCCACAAAGGTGGAGCCTCTACAGACCCTGGAAACTATCGCCCCATAAGCCTGACTAGCTTAGTCTGCAAGGCTATGGAGAGGATCATCATGGAGCTCATAAACAAAGACATTGGGGACCTACAGACACTAGATCCTACCCAGTTCGGCTTTGTCAAGGGCAGATCCTGCCTTTTGAACCTGGTTGACTTCTTTGAAACAGTCACCAAAGCCATAGATGAAGAGAAGGTAGTCCACACAGCCTATCTGGACCTTGCAAAGGCATTTGACACAATACCCCACTCGGGCATCATAGATAAGCTATCCAGCTTAAATATAAACCCCTATGTCACAAGATGGGTCGCAAACTGGCTCAAAGACAGAACCGAGTGAGAGTTGCTGGAGCCATGTCAGACTCGAAACCGGTCACAAGTGATGTCCCACAGGGTTCTGTCCTGGGACCACTATTGTTTGGTATATACTTTTCCGAGGTACAGGCAAATGTGGGAGGACTATGGCTCACCAAGTTCGCAGACGACTGCAAACTGGGCGCCATAATCAACTCTCCAGCTGACACAAACATCCTTCAAAAAGGTCTCACAGAGACAGATAACTGGTGCCAGCACCATGGTTTAAAGCTAAATGCCAAAAAATGTATAGTCATACCCTTTGGCAAAAACAATGTGCCCACAAATTACCACATAGGTGGAAACCCATTAAGTACAGAGAAAGTTATTAGGGACCTGGGGACCCAAGTTGATATCAATCTTTCCTTTGAAAACCACATTGCCAAAGTGGTTAGAAAGACCTTCTACATAGCCCACCTCATCACGAAGGGTTTCACATCTAGATCAAGAGAGGTAATCGTGCCCCTTTATTCATCCCTCATCAGGCCCATCATAGAATACAATGCCCTTTGGGATGTACCTTACCCGACACCTACAGCAATTAGAAAGACCCCAAAAGTATCTCACCAAGAGGATCAAGGGTCTCAAACAGATGCCATATGCTGCTCAGTTAAAAAACTCCAGCTCTACTCAGTTGCATACCGCCTACTTCGAGGCGATCTATGCCTGACATACAAAGCTATGTCAAATCCAGAATTAATGGACATGCTCCACCTCAGTAAATCTAAATCCCTTAGAGCCACACGCTCGAGGGACTTGAACCTCAGCACAGAAATAAATAGTACTTGCTGGAGGGACAGGTTCATAACCCAGAGGCTCCCTTCACTCTGGAATAGAATTCCAGTTCATGTGAGGCAGAGCACCTCACTGAATCTCTTCAAGAAGAATCTCGATAAGTGGATGGGGGATCGTAGATTTGTCTCAGGGATTACTCCCATGTCACTATTAGACAGAGGCACAGTAAACTAAACCTTAAAAAGGGCACAGTATACTCAAATCAAGGGGTGGCGTAAGCCATACAGAATCGGGCTAGGCTTATAATTGCCCCAGGGCAGATAGCCTTGTATGAACCTATGAACCTATGAACCTATAATACTATAGTGTAGCAAACTAGTTAGTCAGGAGTTCTAATCCTGACCCTGCCAACTGTGATAATATTTGTGAGTCCCTGAAAGAATGTGATTATGTCTTCCTTGATACCTGCTTTTGTAGACAGTCACATGTACTACACTTACCTCATCCCTCCTTTATCACTGTTGCTGATGTCACTCACCTTCAAAGATACCTTTGGAAACTCTCCAACATGTAAGCTCAGTAGCGCATGCAATAATTGAATAATAATGCAATAGCAATATATAGTCAGGCAGGGGGTTGAAACCTAGTACTGGTAAGTGTGTGACACAAACATGTTTACCTCTTACTCTCCTACCCCCCCCTTCCTTTCTTACTTTGTCTCTGTCTGTCTCTCGACTCCCTCTTGTTGGATGTGGAAAAGTGCACCTACTTTACTTAGGCAGCAGCTTGAGTTTTGTAATTGATACTCATGATCAGCTGATGGCCTGTGCATGAATTACAGTCCCCCACTAGCTGTTTGCATGTGGAGCAGCTGTGGTATCATTCCTATAGACAATTGCATGGAAACACATTCCTATAACTAAGAATATCATGTGGGTGTTGGCCCTCTTCATTCACTGTAAGCAGGACTTCATGTGGGTGTTTGACAAACAGCATCACAGAGGGTAGTTGGATATAACTCTTACAACACACACTGTGGAGACAGGCCAACAAACATGAGGGGGATGTTCCAGACATGAGGACAGAATGTAAGTATTGCTCTTCTACTTTTGAAGTAATGTTGGTTTAACAGGGTTTGTGCGGATATGGCTGGTCTACATGATTTAATATCTGTCATGACAGTGTTATGTGGTTGGGGAAACTCCCACCTGTAGGGCTATCTGCAGACTGGCCAGTGTTTGGTGTCTTACATGTGTTGTGTTACTCACACATTTCCTATCTTTAGAAATGCAGTAGCATACTCTGAGGATTTCAGTTAGTACATGGTGACAGCCATGTGAGTTACTGACTTCATATCCCTCAGTAGACATATGTCGCAACAAAAGCTGTTACACCAGTAAATGTTTGGGTTTATCACAGCAATGTGTCAATATTGGCCCTGTGTTAGTGCCTCCAGCCACAGCTCTGTCAACTTTTGTACATATGTCATGCAGTAAGAGGTGCATATGTTTAGTACATCATTATTTGCTGACATCATACCTGATAACAAGTCAATGAGATACCAGACTGCTAGATATGTTATGTATAGTAGGGCTTATATCTGAGGACAAAACCTGGATATTCTGTTGTAGTGTGTACAGTAGTGAGGTCTGTGTACTTATGGTGATTGTCGACAGAGTGTGCAATGTGAATATGTACCTTGGCCTGTGTACAGACTGTGGTAGATGTCATTGCTCTTGGTCCTATGATATGTAATGTTGCATGCTGCTGCACTGTATGGTACCCTGTCGGCATACATGTTTGTAGGGCCAGACCAACACATATCCCATGCCACAGCTAGGCATCGGAATACATTGTGTATTGGCCCAGTATATGTAGGGTTGGTGTGTGAGTGGCACATATGAGGATGGTGTTGTTCACACAGTCCATATACTGTAATATTAAATATGCTTACCATATGTGACTGTGGCTGTGTTCAGATTGGTTGTGGGTATGCACTTTCACACAGGTGTCTGTTACTCCATGCTGTTACATGCCTGCAGAGCCTGCTATATTTGCAGGTACATGTATATTCCCCCATAAGAAATGTAGGCCAGTGTTGTGGCAGTGTTCCTGTAATTCACAGTGCTTTGTGACATGCCTAGCAGCTCAGTGTATTTACCCAATGTGATGGTTAAGGCAGTTATGAGCAGCCTGATCACATTCCAGTCTGATAAAATAGCAGGGTAATGACATTTTTAATAAGTGTATTTAATTCCATGTGTCTATGTGCTGTCATTACAGTAGCAAGGGATGTGAGTCTACTGTCTGGGACACCTGAGTATATATGGTTTGTACAACACTCTTTTCTGTTTGAATGTGTTACATACATGGGTAATATCCCAGGTTATATGCAGTCACTCTGGCATGTAGTGTATCATTACATTACTACTGTTGACAAGTGCTTTCACAAGTAAGAGTAGATTGCAGACTGTAGTACTGGAACCAACCACCCCTGCATTCAAAGATGGACTCTGAGTCCTCACTATCATGTTCTTGGTGTGTGGGCTGTGTGTCATTAAGTATTTCCTACTGGATATTGATATGACATGTGGATATTAGCTGTAGACTACTGTGTGTATAGGACATGTCATTAAGGGCTGCTGTCATGTAGTAATGGCATACCTATCAGTGTCAGACATCTATCTGTCAACACAGTCATCCTACTGCATAACCAGTTGGCTAGCTGACATCTGTCTGTCCTCTGTACAGATGTGCAGATGTTGGGACTCCATCTTGGCTGCATACAGGCAATCTATGCTTGAGTGACACTGACATGTCTGCCCAGCTGTGTTATGAATGCCACAGCTTGGAATCCACACCCTGTACACTCCACATGCCATGGATATCTCAACTACACTACCACAGTCAACAGAACATGCTTGGGTGCAGGTCCCCAAGACAGACACTGACCATGTTATGTAATACATGTTGCATACATGTCAACTGGAGCATCTCACTGGCCCTCTGCAAGAGGCAACCAGATGATTAGATGTTGCATGTAACTCTCACCCTGAGGATCACCCCCATGACATCTGTTGATAGATGGCCTGCTGGCAAATGGCAGGTGGCATGATACCACTATACACAAATCCCCTACTCTTCCCATCTCTCCATGGACATTATCCTGGTATACACCTATGAACACCTGCACCTATGGACCCCAGTACTGACAAATATGTATGTGTGCATTACTGAGAATAACAGTGTCTGTGTGTTTGTAGGCCTGTAGTTGTAATACCCTGAGGCTCTTCACACCCACCACACCCCCCATTGCCATTGTTAGATATGGCTGCTGCTGTAATGGACATTACATGTACCTTTTTGCACTCTTCACCCTATGGGCTACCTGGATATTGCAGTACCAGCACAACACTGTTGTACAAATGGGTTGATAGGCATGGGTTACTCTCTGAGTTCTGGCAAGTGTGTGTATGTGTGCAAGTGTGTATATTTGTAGGATGCAGCATTCTGAGGCCACATTCTCCTAATACAATAACCTTGCCACAGAGTATTAGGGATAGTGATGTTGCTGACTGTAGGAGAGCCATGACAATGCATCACCCTACTATCCCTGTTGAATATGCAATAGATGCATATCCCAGTAGTAGCACTCTTGAGATAGACAAGGGGTTGTATTGCAGTCCTGCTCAATGTGTGATGGTGGGTATGTGAAAGTATTATCATGGGTTTCGGTGAGTACAATATCCAATGTGGGGTGTGGATGCAGGGTATATTGTCTTTACACCATGGTTCCCCCAGTACATGTCCCATGTTCCACTGTATGGGGACCACTGTCACCATCAACCATACAGGTAACTGATAACACTATCTATCCCAGTGATTCATGTGCTGTGTGCAATGTATCTGTAACAGAATGGACACACTTACAAGGTAGTTAGGGCTGATAAGCCCAGATCTCTCAGATGTGTGTATGACTGTTATGTGTTTGTCAATGTGTATATGACAGTATGTCACACTATGTATTGTTCATAAACAACCAGTGCATACCCCATCACCATACTGTACAGGGCCTGGTGATGTTCTTCACTTAACATGTAACCTGGAACACACTTCATCCTAAAAGCTGTGTGGTGTGTGCACTTAACACCACACACATCAGTAGCACTACATACCTAGATAGGGGTTCTAGTCCCAGTGTTGCCAAGTAAGAGTGTGTGTGTATGTGAAGGGATCTACTTCAGTTTGCAGAGTATACATGTCCCAGGAGGTCATCTGTCTGAGAACTGCCTGGAAAATGCTAACATTTCACAGGTATCATCCTGTGGAAATTCATTCCATCGCAACTAGTAGTAGATGTGTAAATGTCCTTTTCCTGCCTGTATAGCTGCACAGCGATACTGGTTGGTATATATAGCTGGGTGTGGATCTTTTGGACACAGCCACCATCACTGCAGTTATTGTTGTGTGTATCCTCCTGCTTAGTCGGCTGTAATACTCTACAGTTTATGTTTACAGGTTAAGTAGTTGTCAATCACACTATCTGCGGTTCTACACCACCCACACCCTCCACAGGGTAGGTCTGTGCCAACCACACCAACACACATATGTTTACCAAGTTGAGGATTGCACTACATTGGGAAAGGGGACATATACCCTGCAAGTACCATCGTCAATGACATTAAACTAGCAGACTGCTTATTTCCCAGTGTGTTGTTGTGCCTATTCTGCTTAGTGGAATTACATAGGCTAAAATGGGTTCCTTGCAAAAGTACATACATCCATGTGTACGGTATTCTCTGTGTATTGCATCAACACCAAAGCCTCTGTGTGTGTTATACACAAACATGTGGTGTGTACCACCCAGCACACTTACCATTGTCCCCTGTAGAAGGGCTACTGACATCAGCCACCATGCACTCACCTGTATACACCCCAGAACTATCAGGCATGTGTCACATGCAGTAACTGTTATACAGACCTGTGATGTGTTCAGCTCTTCCCAGGATATGGCACAGTCAAGGTGTCTCCACAGTCCCATATCCCTTGTAGGAAACAACAGCAGACCAACATCCTGCTGACACATGGATACCTACAATATGAACAGAATACATTACGGAGACCACAATCATTCAGTGTTAATAACAGCTAGAATGCATCATGGCTGGACAGCTGCACTTCCTGACATGTAAGCATTACACTTTAGTGCTGAAAACATGTTACACAGCATTATACTGGTACACTGTAGTACAGTCACCCTGTGCATAAGAACCATATTAGCCTGTCCCTGCATCGATGTTATGGATTACAGGGATATGGCACAGGTATCATCATATGCACAGGGTGTGTTGTTGGTTTGCCAGAGACCTAGGCTGAGCCATACATTTGACATCATGTGTGTGTGTGTTAGGGGGTTTCATTATTAATTGAGCTGTTGGTGTGTGTAGGTATGGGGTTGCCCTAGCTGTGTTGGTGATGTGTGTGTATGCATGCACACAGTTCTGCCATATGGCTGCCCTATACAGGGGTTTGTTGGACAGCAAAAGACTGTATCTGGTGGGATGTGCAGTTTACTGTCACTGGCCATGGACATGAGAACTGTGCCTGACAGGGGGTCCACGGGCACCACCAGGTACAAGCCATGATATGGTACTTTCCCCTGATGATGACATATGTTCTTTGGATCCAGGTCCCTCTTGGAACCAGACAGGGCTACATACACATGGCCTGCTGTGTTGTGGTGTGGACAGCATCCCCCCTGCAGGGCTGGGGCTGGTACTGCCACTATGGGAGCGGCTCTGACTTCTTGCACGTCCATGTCAACTTCCAGCTGTTGGTGTTGCTGGCCTACGTCCATGTGGCCATCACACTACTCCCACCATATGCTCAAGCACAGACATTTCATGGTCGAGGATTGCTGCTATCTCACCTAACCGTCTATCCCTGACCTCTGCAAAATGACAGTGGGCACCTGCAAGATCACAGATGCTGTCAGTAACATTGGAATGAGTAGCCCTCTGAAGCCTCAGACCCTGTTTGATATACTATTCCATACATGCCTGCACCTTCATGATGGCCTGAAACATGCATATGGTGGCACCAGATATGGCACTTCTGCCAGGGGCATGATGACCAGCAGACATCCTATGAGCACCCCTGTATATCTGCTTGTGTGGTACCCCACCGGGCATCTGGCTATGGCTGCTGTGTCCAGACACATGTGCCATAGACTCCACACTGTCCTGTCCCATGCCACCACCTGCCAACTGTCCCTCATCTATGACCACTGGTGATGGGGTATGTATAGGCAATGGGACTGTGTGCGGGGATGGGGTGGATAACAGTGGGATGTCAAATGATGGCACAGTTTCAGCCCCTGACAACCCTGCCTGTGCCTCAACACACTTATCATCATTGTCAGTGTCTGTATGGACAATAAAATCAGTTTGCCTGCAGGAGGATCCCTGGGACACCTCCCCACCTTTGAGAGGAAAACAAGAAACACACTTTGAGACCTATACATCACTGCTTAACAGTACACACACACACACACACACACACACACACACACACACACACACACACACACACACACACACACACACACACACACACACACACACTCTTATAGGTGAGGTTGCACAAAGATATTACACACAGACCTCTCATTACCCATCTGTCAAAGTGCACGACATATGGCACTCAACAGCATGCAGTGCAGCTATAGTCAATCCCTGTTACCAACATTATACATCTCTGTGATGCATGGGTTGTGTTAGGAGGTGATGCCCTTTCCCCTGGAATACACTGCACCCATGTACACAGTATTGCTGTGCACCTGTTCAGCACCCTGGCATGTACTGTGCACCATACCTCACAGGTGTACATGCCATTGCTGAATGTGGATATGTGTGTCAGTTATGTTTGCTCTGCTGCTCACAGCCCCTATGTGTTTGTCCAACACATACCTGGGATGATATGTGGACAGATGTCATTAATCAATGCCTGATGTCTGATTTACAGATTTCATCATCAACAGTGCATGTATGGCCTATAAAATACAATTACACTGACAATCTTCAAACCTTACTGTGGCTATGAGGAGTGTACACACCCTTATTGACATGGCACCCTCTTCCCTGATATGCCATGGGCCACATGACTGCATATGTTAACATTACATGAACCTGATAGGTGACATATGACCTGTGCAATCAAATGCAGTATCAAACAAATGTGTTAGTTGTGCAGATGCTGATTGAGATGCATACAATTTGTGGGTGCATAAGTGTGCACACCCTTAACATGATGGTTTGTTGCACAAACTGTTAAGTGTACTACAGCAGTCACTGCTCCTGGAAGGGGTATACTAGCATGGGCCATCTGCATTTGCCAGTATTTGGTCACTCTGCCCTACAAATGTCCCCCAACTCCTCAAGATTGCAAGGTCAACTCATGTGCACAGCCCTTGGAGGTCACACAGTGCCATCACTACTGCTGTGGAGTCAGGGTTATGTCTGCCACAATTCATGACCTTGACTGTGTGTAGATACAGCTATTCTTAGCAAGCTTTGGATGTCTGCTTTAGTTCACTGTTGTGTTTCAGGATGACACCCCCTCCCCATCATCAGCCTTTTTGCAGATGCTTGACAACTATGGGCTACACATGTGTGTCATTTTGCAGTGTCCCAAATTCAGAACACCATGTGTACTTGCCTAGTCCCTGCTAATGAATGGCAAACATACAGGTGTACACTGGCACCAGCAAGGTACAGATGGGGATGGTGGACCTGAGGTGGGGTGAGGTGTTGCTTGTGCAGCACATGTACCTTAATTGATACAGTCTGTAGGTTTCCAACTTGGTCTTGGTACACCATTACACATTGCAACACATGCCTTTGGGGGACTTTTGATGGAATGCATGCACTACCTGTAGAGAGCTCTGGCTGATGTTTCCTGTGGAACAACTGTCCCATCTGATTATCCTAACCCATGGGCCACAATTATGCAGAGTCCAGGCGATTGTTGACAGGTACTGCACAGCCAGTACTTGCTAGATATTCCTGCAACTCCCTCAGTGTTGCAGCATGTTACTAGGCAGCCTGCATGACCAGTTTGCAACATGTGTCATCATCTGTCTTGGATGGCCATCTGTTTATTTTTTACATTAATCTTGTCCCAGAAGATCCTCGCCACATGCATGACTGTCTGCACTGTTTGCCATGGTATATGCAATGGTGAGGTAAGGCTACATGTCCCACTCCTGTGTGCTACCTATTGGGTATGGGATCCATTCCATGGCTTGCAAGATGTTTGCAAGCCACAGCTGCCTATGTTGCAGGTAAGTGGGGACATTTGATGGACAGATGTCTTGGACAGCAGACCATTTCTTGGTGTGACATCGAGGATCTGTACTTTCTGGAAGGTCCATACTCATGAAGAGTGACTGCTGTCAGTACCTCAAAAGCTGCTTCCACAATATGTTACTTGGAGTGTATGCACACATATGCTTCCAGTGTTTGTTAAGGTATGTATTCCCCATATTTGCTGTTTTAACATAGGATTCCATATTACATATTCACTGTTCATGTTAGGACCACATTACAGGTTGTAAGGGTTGTGGAATGAGGTATTGTGATATGCCGTAGAGTAGATCTGTAACAGTTGCCAATGTAATAGTGGTATATACACTGTTGTTGCACTATATAAGGGTGATGTTTCAGACATGTACCTACTGTAGGCCATTTGTCCCACCATTGTGTTCATCTCTGTGCACACATCTTGCAATGACAGGTTGTTAGTTATATTGCAGGACTTGTAAATACCCTTCAGATATGCCACCATGGTGACCACTGTGATGCTGTGCAGTTAACAGCAACAATAAGTGAACATGTACAACATGCATTATGGGTAGGTGTGTTAAATGTGTGCATGGCAAATACCATGGCCATAACATGCCCGGTGTGTTGGCAAACCTGAACAAACAACACAATACTCACCAGCTACAGGCTGCTGCCCCAGAGGTATTCCAGAGGGATCTACATAGTTGTGTGAGAGACATGATGTCAGTAGCCAGACCTGTGGCATTGGTACAGGGTGGGAACAGCATTACAATACATCAACAGTACAAACCCACAGGACTACAGATTATGCACATCTGTTTATTACCACAACACAGTAACAGACCATATATATTTTATCTCACATATGCATGATTAAGCTCTATAGATGCAGATGAATAAGCAACAGTGGTCTACTGATGTGTCCTGTGGCCTTGCCTGCATGCTCCTCATCCATTGTGTGGGTAGCACCCACCTCCACAATGCTTTTCACAAGGTCTTGTGTTTGTGGGTGGGCAGGTGCCCCAAGGCTGGCGAGGAGCTCCTCAGCATGTGTCAGGCAGGCTGGATGGCATGATGCCCCTGTGACTAGCTGGTCCCTCCTAACCGCAGCAGCAAGCTGACGGGCATGGCGGAGTATGATAGTGAACTGATGTCGGACCTGCCCATAACTGCAGTTATGCAAGCCAACATCGTTTACCCTGTGGATGAGCTCGTTCCACAGGGCAGTCCTCTCCTGCAGATCATGGGCTATATGTCCAAACAGGGTATGGCAGTGCTGCACAAGGTAATTTATAATAACCTCATTCTCCTGCGGGCAGTATACGGGCAAGCGCTCCTGTGACATGGTGTCTGAAAGGCATAAAGAGGAAAAAAGGTCTAAGGACCTCATACTGTAAGGGTATAATAGTTATTAATACACATCTCTGTCTCCCTCCACCATATCTGCAACAATAATCTGAACACACAACTCAACAGGTATGTTTACAGCTAACCTACTGTTGGGACATATATCATATTTTACAACAATTTGTGCAATGTGTTTCTAGTCATGTTCCATGTTGAAACATTATCATTGGTGGCCTGTTGTGAACAATGTCACCTGCATACCATTGTAAGGGCCACTATGGTTGCAGTATATGTATGGGTTCTGTTTGCTATGTGACTGCTCCAAATCTGGTGTTTTGTGTTAATGGGGATATCTATGTATGCTATTAGACATAATCCTGGAATGTGTGGACTATTACTACCCACATATGTTCTATTACTGTGACACAATAGCATGTTTGGGAAGATAGTTCCCAGCAGAGCCACCTCTCCCACCTCATCTGGCCATGTTACCAGGCCACAACACATCTAGGACCCACCCCGGGACGTCATCATCTGCTGGTCCTGCACTACCTTAAGGTGGAACGACCTTAGGGGATGGTGTTCGTCCCCCCCCCCTTGGGAGCAGACACAGACATGATCCTGTCACCTGAAGTCAGATCCAGGGTCTGGTGCATAGGGAGCTCCACAGAGACTTGGGGGATGTGTTACATCACCTTGAGGCCCTCGGTACACAATCTCAGGGTCCGCATGCTGCTCCTGCTCAGCCCCCAGTTCAGGCATCTTCAGGGCTGTGAAGTTGCAGTTGTGACTGCCCTTAGGTGGGGAGCTTGGTACCATTGTTTCAATATGGGGGCTCATGGGCTTCCACATTCCAAACACCACTCCCCACTCAAGGTGTTTACCCACCACATGTGTCATATACCACCCCTGTATATTGTCTTGTCTGTCTTCCAACCCAATCTACCTCCCCAAATATACCTACTATCCTTCCACAACATACCAGTCTCACCTTCACAAACAAGTGCAATGTGTTCCCAACATCGATTTCACACCAGACATAACTGTCCATTTTGCACCCGCTTACTACTCTATATATATATATACATATTATATATATATATATATGTGTGTGTGTGTGTGTGTGTGTGTGTGTGTGTGTGTGTGTGTGTAGATATGTGTGATATATGGATTCACTTTAGAAGCTCTAAATACTGAAATATCGAAATTCAGTATTTCGAGCCCATAAAGTGGAATCCTGAGAACAGCGAAAGCCCAGAAGCACGAAATTTGAAACCTTGAATACCATTGGTTTTGAATTTCATGCTTCTGAGGTTTCACTGAGGTTATGGATTCAGATAAGTGTGTGTGTGTGTGTGTGTGTGTGTGTGTGTGTGTGTGTGTGTGTGTGTTAAGGGTTTTGGGTAGGGGCTGTGGTGTGTGTGAGTGTGATTTGTTGCTGTGATGTGTATGTGCGAGGAGAATGCAGCTTGTGTGGTGGTGTTTTGTGTGTGTTTGTGTGTAGTGTGACCTCTGAGTGAGAATATTTAAGTAGGGGGTTTGTGGTGGGTGCAGCCCCCACATGGGGGGTGCAGGTGGGGCTTGCTCCCCTGCTTTTATGTAGTAGAGAGCTTGTGTTTGTGTGTGGGGAGGATGGTGTGTGTGTGTGTGCGCGCAGTAGACGGGTGAAATTCAAAATCTCCAGTGTGCAAGATTTTGAATTTCACTGTTCTAAGTTTTCATGGTTTCAAAAATTTGACTTTATAGCTTCGAAATTCTTGAAGTTCGATATTTCATTATTTCATGGATATTAAGTTAATCTATATATATATATATATATATATATATATATATATATATATATATATATATATATGTGTGTGTGTGTGTATATATCTTTGGACATACACGTGTGTGTGTGTGTGTGTGTGTGTGTGTGTGTGTGTGTGTGTGTATATATATATATATATATATATATATATATATATATATATATATATATATATATATGGGGTTCATTCCATCAGGTCCACACTCTCTAACTCTTCTTCCTCCACATCTGCACTGTTCTGCCTTGCTACAAAACAGACAAGTGTCACATGTGGACACAGCCTAACATTAGGGGTGTATATATAGGGACAGAATGCAGGTATTATCTTGTAACATTGTACTCCTTGAAGGCTATTGTAGCCGAGACGTCAGAGACATTAAAGCTATTGGTGTGGATTTCCCTGCCCTGTGGTCTTTTTGTGTGTTTGGATTGTGCTTCATCTGTTGTGGTTTTACAGAATGCAGGTAAGCCTATTACTCACCTATGGCATTTGTGCATGCTACATTTCATGTTAACATGACTGTCCTGCAGGTGGTGGGGTCTGAAACCCATGTGTCTGTCATAACGGCATTACTTCCACCACCAGTTATTTGCCACACTAATATGCATGTCTTGAGGTACAGAACACATACTATGATGGCTTTCATCTTGTCATTCAGTGCTGATCTGGACAGTTGATAGGTATGGCCCACTGCCCACAGGGCCAGACACTATGTTCATAGCAGTTTTTCAGCAGGATATTATTACAGCAACTCCTGATGGCAGATATAAATCTTTCCACATCATCTATCCCATTATTACAGATGAAGTACTACATTCAGTTACATGCATCTATGTTTCACATACCTGTTGTAGTACTGTACTCTCTTCTAAGTACACATTTATGTGTCCCTTATGTTATATAGGGTTGGTTTGTAGTTTTAGTTGTTTTAGATTTTTTTTTGTCTTGTTTGTCCCTCTCTCTGTCTTTCTCTCTCACACTCTCCACTACATAGATTGAGCTGCTTTGAATAGATTGCATCATGGATTTTGTAGGTGATGCACAGGATCAGGTGATGCCCTCTGTACCAATCAGTTTTCACCACTTGCTAATTGCATGCAGCCAGCTGTGTACTACTTCCAATTACCACTGGCATGGCAACTCACACCTATAAATTACTACATCATGTGGGCGCTGTCCCTTTACCTTTCCTGTATGGAAGACATCATTCATGTGTGTGTGCAGCAGTGTTACAGACAGCAGGTAGCAATGCCTCTTACAACAGGACTTGCAGACACAGGCCAGCTACATATTTGTATAAGGTTCCAGACCTACGGACAGTTTGTAGTGTTGTTATATGCATTATATACTGCTAGTTTTACAGGATTTGTGTGTACATGCTAGTTTAGCATGGAATGCAGTCTGTCTGCATAGCTCTCAACTGTGGGCCTATCCACATGATGGCCAGAGGATTGGCTGTTATGTTTTATCTGTTCGCCACAAAGGTGTTGTCCCTGATATATCAGTGGAATTCTGTCTGTTGAGTGCTATCAGTACATGACCACATCCATTTGTGTTTCTGACTTCATATTACTGAATAAAGGTATGTTGCAACCAATCCTGTAACACCAGCAACTTTCACAGTGTATAACAACAATATTGCAAATATGGCCCTGTGTGCCAGCCTCTGTCCTTCACCTATATACCAGGCTTTGTCCATTAGTCATGCAGTAAGAGGTTAAGTAGTGGCCTATCATTACGTTGTGCTGGCATTCCTGCCATCATTCCAGTGATGTTGTGGACTCCCACACATATTGTGGAGTAGGGTCCATATATATAGGGGCTACAGCTGGACAAAACGTGTGCTACCCTGTACAGTCTAGAGGTCAGTGTATGTAACACTGTTATATGCCCATGTAAGTCATTCTATGAGGGAGGGGTATGCACCATTTATAACCTAGGCTGTTACAACATGTGAGGGATATCAGTAGTAAGACACATTAAGGTATATGGCTGTACATTTTCATACATTTCACCATGGGAGCAGTGTTGGGCTAGTGCTTACTGTCTTATAGACAGTTATGTTTGTTAGTGTGATAGAGGTGTTTTAAGTTAAGCATTGTTGTGTAACAGATACATTTTCATTGCAACAACTTAATTAATTTCCACCTAGAGGTTGAGTACAGAGTGTAATTGAAGATTGCTGAACTGCATCTGTATTAATTAGTGTTGATTGATTCTTATCTTCCAGGGCAGTGTTTCTTTACTGTTGTACTACTTGAAGGCCTTGGCCTGGATAGCAACATATGTTATGCTTTCAGATTACTGTATAAAATGTTTTGCTTGAAAATTGTATTACTCAGTTATTATGTATTTCAGACACCTAACTGCTATATGACATGGCATATACAACTGAAATAGTACACAAATAAACATTTCCATGTATGCAAACCTGTGTGTGGTGTCATATCCCTTGACGTCTCTGTGGGTATATGTTTCATGCAATAATTGTCTATTGTATGAGAGAATCAAACACTGTCCATTTTAAAAGGTGGCAACTGTAGGAATACTGGCTGTTCAATATGCTGTGCACCGTATAAATATGTATCTTCCTGTACATATCTATACATAGTAATATATGTATATGTGTATGTATGTGTATACACACACACACACACACACACACACATATATATATATATATATATAAATTATATATATATACATACATATATATGCGTGTGTATATGTATCATTGGGATGTTTACTGTTTCCACATTGTACATTCCCTATGGTGCACAGGCTGTTGTGCATGATATGTTATTGATATCATCCTGACATCGTACAGCTGAGATAGATTACTCTTAACTTCTTGTGACTATGTTTTGTAGGGTCCTGGGTATGAGACTTGCAAGTGTTGGTATTGTGTTGCAAGGCAGATCTGTTCAACTGTGGAGGAGGGGATGATATCAATAATTACAAGAGGTACTTAATTTGGGCCCCCTATACACATGTAGATAAATATATATATATATATATATATATATATATATATATATATATATATATGTTTACATATATATATATATATATATATATATATATATATATATATATATATATATATATATATATATATATATATATATATATATATATATATATATATATATATATATATATATATATATATATATATATATATATATATATATATATATATATATATATATATATATATATATATTAATATATGCACACATACATACATACATACAGACATGTACATATAGAAATACATTTCTCCTACTGTTGAAAGACTGTGCTGGAGGATATGTTTGAGAAACCATCTTATTTGTTTTTGCATCAGATGTGGGTTAATGGTAAATCACTTTGTCTGTAGTGTGCAGGGTCCTGGGTTTGAGACTTGCAAGGGCAGATTATTTTGTTGCTGGGCAGAACAGGGGCTGTAGGAGACAGAGTGATTAAGGCACTTTAAAGCAGTTGTAAGCTGGTTTGCGTGGGTTTGCACGGAGATAAGTGACACTTAAGTGAGCTTAGCTTCACTTACACCAGCTTATGGCCACTTAAACCTGTGCTAATTTCAAATAAAGAAAAGAAAAAAGGAGATAGGAAAGTGGTGTAATTGGGGTAAGCAGGGGGACAAACAAGAGGAAAAACAAGTAGGGATGTGCAGGACGGGTGTAGGAAAGGACCATAGCTCTGCATTTCTTTGGCAGCAACATCTGATTTCAATGTGGGCAATTTAGAATTTGGAGCCTCACACCCTACAGGGAGGTGTGTGGGCATCATACAAGACGGATGATTGGTAGGGTTAGATTTTGTGCTTGGTACATATCTCTGGGTGAAATGCAGAGCTGTGTATGGGACATGTTTTTTTGTGGGACAGATGCCATTTTTTTAAGGTGAGAGTGGGATGTTAAGGAATGATTATTGGTAAGTGTGATGAGGGAGGTTTGGTAGGAGAGGTTGCATTTGCAGACAGACAAGACATACAAGACAGTAGGCAGGGGCAGTGTATGACACATGGGGGCTAAACACCTTGATGAGGAGGGTGGTTGGGAATCTGAGGCTCATGATCCTCCCCAGATGGTAGTAGTGGGACTGATGTCCCCACCTGATGGCAGCCACCCCTAATCCTTCACAGCCCCAAAGGTGGCTGTGCTGGGGGCTGAGCTGGAGGGGCCGCTTACCCCTCTAGCTGTGACAGCCTGTCCTCCACCTGGTGCAGGCAGTCATCCAGCTCTGTCTGGAAGACACTGTGCACCATACCACAGACCTCATCCCAGGTGACAACGTCCTCACCGTGCCCACTTGCAGGGGGGTCAAGCCCCATCTCCTGCAGCGGTTCCACCCAAGGGTGATGCAGGACCAGCATATGAAGGAGGTCTGGGTTGGATCCCAGACATGCTGGGACCCGGTGCTTCAGCCAGGTGGGGTGGGAGAGGCAGATCTGCAGGGATCTGCCTTCCCATATGTGCTATGGTGTAGAAATGAACAATGAATATTGGTTAGTCATGCACAGCACATTACAATATTAGTCAAAATAGCATGTATGGATATTCTCATTAACCCAAAACAGTGCAATTATAACAGTGCTATAGCAAACAGAACCCATGCATATATGGAATGGCATTCAGGGTTGCAACAGCATGCCAATTAGTTATATGCCAGGCAGGCAATAAGATGATTATTCAACAGGGGATATTAGTATGCACTCAGTTTAAACAATGATAAACCAAATGGAACAGCAGTCCCAACAGTAGAGGTTTGTTTAGGAACATACCCATGTTGGTTTCAGTGTGATGGTTGGATCAGTTGAGTGGTGGGGAAAGGGAACAGATTCAAATGACAACTGCTATCAAGTATATTTGTCAGTACGCTACTATTCACTACTCTACATTCTGACCACACTTACACTCTACCTGGACCACGGAGCTGCACAGCGCACCAACAGCTGTAGATATCAACAGAGAAATTGTACCCTTATTATAGTTATACTCATTAGACCTGTTTCTATACCAGTTTCTTTATCTGTGGGCCTGCCCAGATGAACTGTGTGCACATTACATTGCTGTTTCTATACATATTTCAGATTCACATATTAGATGTAGGCCATGGAGAGTATGTTGTGTCTTTCACATACATCTACTGGGACATTCTCTGTGTGCAGGTTTCTTGTCAACTGGGGAAACTATGCATGACATCGTGACACTTGAGGGGGCTCATCTGGGCTCATCTGGGCCAGACTGCAGAATGTGGATGTCTAGCTTGCATCTATTTGTAGGAGTGGGGCTGATCAACACAGCAATTGTATACCTTTCATAGTTATACACATCATAATAGTATTTCTATTCAGATTGGTTTACCTATGTGCCCTGTATGGAAAATGCATGTGTTGCAGTACATTATATTTTCTACTCAGATTGCAGTTTAAAACTGTAGAACCAGACTTAGATGTTAGTGGCGGTCCCTGGCTGAGCTGGAGGGGCTGCCTGCCCCTCTAGCTGCGACAGCCTGTCCTCCACCTGGTGCAGGCAGTCATCCAGCTCTGTCTGGAAGACACTGTGCACCATACCACAGACCTATATGTGCAAAATTGAACTACAGGCCTAGTCCTTAACAGACTGAGCTACTGGGGAAGTGTTGTGCTTTGTTTGTGACATTATTATCTAGAACATATTTTTGTGCACAGTACTTTTATTATCGCATGTTGCATTATTTCTTTCCCATTTTCAGTACAATTTATGCATACACAACAGATATTGGCATCACTGTTTGTGAAACGTGCACATTAGCTGGATTGCACATTTGATTGTTTTACAACTACATACTGCAATTTAGATTCCTGAGTACACAGTGTAGGTTTTAGGTCTGCACCTGATAGCCTTATACATTTCTCAGTACATTTGCAGCTACATACGGTTGAAATTGAAAGGTTAACGCAGGACAATGCTGGCAGACAAACAAGTAAAACACATTCTGATGGGAATATGTACTGTTGCTTTTTTCAAGTTATTTGACATGCCCATTCTAAAGTATGCAGACAAGCAGTGCTAAATCGGTTCACCTCAGTTAATGCATTCTGCAGGACATACACATTCCTATTTATCAGGTACAAGTGAAATGACACACACCAGTGTTTGGGATCACCTTTATTAGTTTTGACATATATAGCTGTGTAAGACTCAGAACTCCACAATTACTATTCCTGCATGATCTGTACAAGGGAATGCTTTTCATTTCTAACTGTTACAGTGGCCCTGACATGGCACTTTTAAGGCAGGTTCACTCAGACACACTCATACATATTCTAATATTCCTCTCTTGCATATTGTACCTTGTTTGCTACTGATATCTGTTTTACACAGCAGCTGGGAATACTCCATTGTAACACTGGCCGCCTGACACAGGTATTTATTCCTGACCTTTACAGCACAATTATATATACAAGCATTTCTACCATTACTATAATTTTGATTTCTTACTGCTAATAGTAAGGGGTATTCTGTACTCACCATACTGCTGATGCAGCCGGGCCATTTGCTGTGCATGAGCCTGCACATCCTGAGACCTCTTCACAGCAGCTGTATGGGGAGGCATCACACATTAATCACACCTGCACAGTCACAAGTTGAACTTTTTCCATACTTAGAGATACATAAGACTGCATTACTTACAGACAGGTGGGACATCCTGTGCTCGGGGTTCTTGGATCCACTGGTCCAAGAGTGCACCTCTCCTCCACGTCAGGTTGTAATGATGATGACATACCTGCTCACCAGTCCAGGGTATGCCAGTGGCACTGGTGAGATCACATGCAAGCTGGTCCCAGGCCTCCACTTCATACTGTGAGCCCTGGTACTGGCCCTGCATCAGCCTGCCATCATGGTTTTTAAATAGGAGCCCAACCATGACCCTGAACTCCTGGATTCCCCAATGTTGAGCTCGGAAGCACACACCTTCTCCAACGCCAGCCATTTTAGTCCTGATGTGTGCAATCCCAAATTGTTATGGCTGTATTCCTGCCTGTGTGGTTTAAATAGGGCAGTTTTCCCGCACTTTTTCATGATTGGCTGGTTTTAATATGCTGCACTATGCTTAGCTCCATGCAAATCTGCATAGCAATGCCTACACCAGCTAAGCAGAGCTTAATGCAGGTAAGCAATGCTTACTTTAGCAAAGCATTGCTTAAATCTATTTTTTTCATTAAAGTTATAAACTGTTTTTTACATTTATATTTTACATATTCCCACCCCTACTGTGCTATACATGAGCCATAAGATTGACATCTATCATTCACATTCCTTAAAAGTTTATTAAATAATTTGCCAGAGTAGGGATTTGAACCAAGCATGTTCTACATGCTATACCATGGCAGTGCCACTATGCTACAGCAGCTTGATGACATTTTCTAGCACAGTAGCACTTGTCTATCATTTTTGGGATTTCAGCCAGGCTGAGCATAGCGGCAGGCCATGCAAACAAGCTGCGTGGCACTTAAACTTTGGATTTATTTCATGAAAAAAAAATATTATTGCATTTTTTTTATTATTTTTTATTCCTTTCCTCTTGCCCTACTGCATCTATGCATGTAGGGCCAGAGTGCATACATTTGGGTTGTGCACCTGAAGGCTGCTACGTTTTATAGGTGTTTGTGGTTGTTATTTTTTTTTCAGTGTCCGCAGACACTGAGATGTTTGCTACTTACATCTCAGTGTCTGTGGACACTCGTTTACTATATAATATTAGAGCCAGGCTCTAATATTATATAGTTTGACATTCATCCATGTCAGAAAGTGCTGTATGGCACTTTCAGAGTGAAGGGGTATGTTTCAGGTGTTAGGACTGCTGACACATGCCCCCTGCACTCGTTCTTGGTTCGTGTCTGTTTAGTTTAGATAGCAGCATGCCTTCATGCATAGGCAAGGCGTGCTGCTATCCTAAATGGACACGAACCACTCCGTGCAAGAATAGCCTTATTCTTGCACTGAGCTTCCTGAATCCAGGGGACTATTTTTCTTAATATCATCCTATTTATTAGATGTGCTTTTCTTCTGTATAAAAACCTATATGTTTTCCAGAACATAAATATGTCATTTATTTCTTTCATCACTTTGTCCCATTGTTCCTGTTTGTGTTCATTTTTCCCAAATTTTATTCCTAACACATCTATATACTTATCCTTAAACTCAACCCTTCCTATTTCACCTTTAAAACCAACTCCTTTACTTTTTCTTTTATTTATATTTAATCCAATTCTTCCAAACATTATATCTAACTTTACATTTGTTCTTTCCATCCATAGTGTATTCTTTGTAATTATTATAATATCCACATGAGTGTACATTATTGACAGTTGTACTTGTTTTACCATTTTATAACCTCCATTTCTTTATATTTTGTTAATTTCAATAAATATTATGTTCATAACCAATGAAAAATGATACTACTGGCTGGACACCCTTGTCGTGTTCCACATTATATTTTTATTTCATCCCATGTCAGTCAGTTCACGTTTAGTTTCACATATTTTCTTCTGATGCAGTGATTTAATCATATTTAAAACTTTCCCACTTATATTGTATGCTTGCGAAATCGCCCATAATGATTCATGTTGCACATTATCATACGCCTTACTTATATGTCTCTATCATTATTTTTGTCTCTACTTTCTTATTGATGATGTCATCAATAGCCTCTCTTATTAGCCATAATAATTCTTGACTTCCCTTTCCTTTTCTCCCAAATATATTTTGGTCATATACTTTCTTCATTTTGCATTGTAATCTTTTTGCAATTATTCTCATAAATATTTTGCAAACTGTTTTATTTAATGTTATTGGTCTCCAATTCTTTATTTCATCTCTATTCCATTTTTTAATATACATTTTATTACTCCAGTACAGATTTCTTTAAATTTAATCCATGTTTCTAGCCATTCATTCATCACCTCAGTAAACATTACTTTTTCCAATCCTCCATTTCTTTGTACATACTATATTCAATCCCATCTCTTCTTGTTGCAGAATTTGTGTTTATACCCTTCATAATTTCATTCAGTTCATTTTTGTTTATTCTTTTTTCTAGATTTTCATTATCTTCTTTGTTTAATTTCTCCCCATCATAATTTTTTTCTATATTCACCTCTTTCTTAACAAATGCATTTAATAAATGTTCTTAATTATTTCATATATTCTTTCTTATTTTTTTAATTAATTTACCTTCCTTCACCAGGATTCAGTAAAGTCTGTGTAGGCTCAGTGTAGAGCCCACATGGAATGTATCCATGTACATGGCCTTGATTCGCCATCAGCAGCACACCACGCATATCAATTGTGGTGTGTGCCTAAGGGATGTCAGAACAACACGGATATTGGATCCGTATAAGACTGATAGCACACCCACATACCTTTCAGCTCATTAACCTTGACTGAAAGGTCTACAAGACATTTTATTTCACTAAGCTGGATTTAGTTTAATTTTTTATGCTAATGTGCTTGCTTGCTTGATGCGCCACATTATTTATCTATGTTTTGCTCTGTGCAGCCATATATCAGACATGTGCCAGACATCTAAAAATAGAAACTGGATGCATTCAATTTCTATTTTTTTAATTTGATGTGCTTGTTTGCATGATGAGCCACATTATTTAGCTATGCTTAACACTGTACACTTATAAATTAGACATAGGGTAGACAGCTAAATATAGAACCTGGATGCATTTAATTATTGTAGTTCTGTGGTGCTTTGCACCACTCAAGCTCACACAGTAAAACTGTGCTATGCTTATGGGCACTTTTGCA
The DNA here is from genome assembly GCF_019279795.1 of Protopterus annectens. Classification (NCBI taxonomy): domain Eukaryota; kingdom Metazoa; phylum Chordata; order Ceratodontiformes; family Protopteridae; genus Protopterus; species Protopterus annectens. Next base: position 162,166,569 of record NC_056733.1, read on the forward strand.
GTATATCTGAAAATATATGAGTTGTCTTCACTGTCCCAATGGCTAGATAGATTGAATTATGGCATCCAGTGTGGTAGGTCCTGGGCAGTAATACCTTTTACATATACTGCTGTGAAACTGTGTCAGGTGACTAAATCATCAGTTGACTTTAAATACAATAAGGGTTAAATTTAGAAAAGATGCACAATGCTAAGCATCACTTAAACATGATCTACAGACTTTTCCTGTTTCACTTTGCTAAGCTTCACTTAAACATGGTTTGTGTGAGTTTGCATAATGCTAAGTGACACCATGTGTTTTTGAAAGTTACAGTATGACATGCAATGGCAGGAATGTAGCCTATTTAAAGGACAACGTGCAGGAATTTCACATTATTCTTTGCAGCCTGACCTTGACTGTGGATATGGCTACTGTTGTGGAGGAAGATCTGCAATTTAGGGCACAATGGTGGGTGTGCAGGAGTCTACGGTTTTCACTGGACTCCTGGTAGAGTGCTATGGATCCCGGCTGCTGCAGGGCAACTATCAGGGATCAGAATGTAAGTCTGAAGCCTGGGATAGTTTGGCCAGGGACCAGACTAGTGCAACTGGTATCGCTGGCACTAGTGAGCAGTGTCATCACCATTAGGATGACCTCTATTGAAGGAAGAGGAGAACCTTGGATACCTGGATCCAAGAGGCATAAGATGGGACTATCCCACAGATATGTCAGTGTGTTTTCTAGTAATTTATAAATATACAATCTGAATCTGTGCAAATATGGTATGCATAATGCTTTCTTCTCTTACTCAGCTGCAGAAGAGATGGCTTGCAATGTCCAATCCCATGCAAGGCATTTGGCCAGGATGAGGCAAATGCATGGTATGTAAGAAAATCAATAAAGTAATAAATTAATGCATAACTTAATGATAAAATAAAGTAAATACTATTATTGCAGTCTTAACAAACATGTATGAAATACCTGGGACATCATAGACTTTCATTAATGTATCAGTGCAATATCTGATCTGGTAAAGCAAGTTAAAGCAAGTAAGCATGCAGTACTGTGTAGCATAGTTTCCAACCATTAGTTAACATTGTGGTGCACCCAGATTAAGAGTCAATGCTGAGGTCTGCTCATTGTCTGAAATATGCTGTAACTTGCATTCAGTAAATTAATAGGGTAAGTTAACAGAAGTCCTAGACAACTATACATGTGTGTAAATGCAAGATTTGAAACAACATTATTCAATAAAGTGTAAAAAGAGGCAGTGGTCTGATAATTTACTTTTTTTTAAATAAAATGTTCATTATCACTGTAGTCACTGCTTGTGGGTCCTAATCACACACCAGCCAACTGATAAATTGTACAGTTTTCAATACTGTTTTAGCATGTCATAAATAAAACATAACCATGCCTGTATGTGAACTGCACACACATAGACCTGTGCCATGACTGTCCAGCTGTTGAGTGTAGTCAGTGTACACAAACATACCTCTCAAACATTCTCAGTCCTCTGATTTGCAGATATTTGACATCACTTGAAATGCAATTTTGGCAAATCTGTTATCAGAACACCTTGGTACTATTGTAAGAGCACACCATGTAAGAATGTTCCCTGTCATTGTGCCTTTGTACCACCACTATGTATGGCTTGGCCCATAATGTCCCATGCTAAGAGGTTCAGAGGTATGTATGTGGAACATCATATATACAATGCAAGCAACATTGAATGATTGCTGGATACAATATGATCTGTACTATAGTGTGTGTGTTTAAGGAACAGGGTAGTATTTCAAATTATAAATAGCATAGCAGTCAGTGGTCTCACAAGTGAAATTTAAAATGTCTAGAAGTATGTAGTTGTAGTATGTTTAGTTATATTACCTGTGAAGTTACTAATGTTCTGCTTTTTTCTCTCACCTCACCCCTTCTCTTCTTTTATTTAGTTAATCAATATATTTACTATTATCATTTGATATTATCATATTATTTAGTACCTCTTATGTTGGGGTTATGTATAATTTAATATTGTTTTGCCATTAAAAAAAAATTTCATTTACATTATTTATTGTTATGGTCCTCAATATATTACTTTCATTTTTTTTCCATTAGTTATATTTGTTTTCTCTTATGTTATTAATTACATTTGTTTTGGTTATGTTTATTTTTCCTTATGTTTATATTTCATTTCCCACATCACAACAAAGTAGGCTAGTTCCTGGTGATACACCTACCTTGGCTCCCCCAGCCAAGGCACCAGGGCCCAGCATGTCTGTGCTGCAGCCTGGATGGTGCTGCTGCCCCTACCCTACCTGCTCCATTGGTTAGTTCTTCCCCACAGGCTGTGGGTAGTTCCCCCTCTGGGAGTGGAGGTGGAGGGGGTGCTTTTGTCATCCAAGAACAACTGTCAAGCATGGCGTGTAGGTTTGTTCCCCAAACTGTTTTTGGATGCCTATGCCAGATGGAGAGCATGTTGTCCATCCTGGTGGGGCAGTCTCACCCCAGGTGCCAGTGTCGACCACTGCCTCTACAGGAGCAGTGAAGGTGCAGTGCTGACAGTCTCATGGATGAGGACTTGAGCCACACTGCTACCATGTCTGACATCCATGGGAACGGGATCCCCCAACACCCTCCCCAACCAAGGTGTTAACTCCCCTGTTCTGTCCCACATCAACCCTGTCTGCTGTCTTGTCTGTCTGTACAGCTACATCCTATTTCAAACTCAGTACCATTTCACTTGAACAACAGTGCATCAACATGCCATGCCACACAGCTAGTTAATTAGCACTGGTGTTTTAAGCAAAACATAGAAATTGTCATTTTCTCATCATTAAGCATGTTTACATGATGCTGTGCATTATGCCACAGCTTGATTAATGGAAAATAGGAATTTAACTGGGATTCTGGTAGAGAAATACATCACTGTAAAGCCATACACATACTAATAGAAGTAAGTGAGGTATGTAACAGTAGGAAAGTGTGCAATTATATCTACAATATGTAAAAATGCACTTACTGTGACAGTGACTCTGTAGCTCAACCTGTTACATGCTTTAAAAAAAAAATTGTTTTTGGACCCCATGGTCCTGGGTTCAAATACAGCTGTGTCTAGCCTTTAAAATACATATATGCATACATCACCATTATAAATTGTAATATGTTTGACTGTCTCACCTAGTTATTCACCCAAAGCAGTACAGATGGAATGTCTGCTTCTAAACAATGAAAGTCTACAGCCTACAGATAGGACCACATTTCAACTATTCCTATTACAACCCTAGAAAGTGCATAGACTGCCAGATTATGCATTAGCATGAATTCCCAGAGAATGTTGAAGTAGGTAATTCAAATGCGGCCCCGTAATATCAGACTGCAATCCACAATGATTTGCTAGTGATATTACAGACAACCACAGCTGCACAAGTACCATATATATATATGGAGGTTGCAGTAGAAGCAAGAGTTGCCATCACACATGTTCCAGATGACTACTATAATATAACACATGACTTGGCAGTTGTCCATCTGGTTGACATAATGGTTGATGTGCCCCCTACCTTGTTCTAGGACACACCAAGCATGTTGTCTTTTACTCTTTTAATGATACCTTTGGCTAACATACTTACCTTAAATACATACCTTAATTTCGAGTGGGATGATTTCCCTCTTCCTGGCACTGGCTTTTCATCAAGGCTGCCACAGGTCCCACAGTAACTCTTAAGTGTTGTCATCCTGCACAGTCTTTAGCTTCTCTAACTATGCCTATTGCTTGCAGCAGCAGCTTCAGCCTATAGCACACACATCTGTATGTAAAAAGTAGCTGCTACAAACATTCTCTCTGTACTGATGTTATATCTGTACCCCAGTAATTTCCACCCCAACTCAGCTGCATAGGTTGCATGTAGCATTTCTGAAGCACAGATGGGTTCAGAGGCAATTACCTGCTGATGAAAACCATCTTAAAAAAAGCAAACTTCTTGCTAGGGAAACCAGTGTGTATGAGAGTTAGTTTGTATGGTTAACTCATTGACACATTACTTATATAGCAGTATCTTTCAACAGAAGAGTATTGTACTCCATCAGGTATGTAACCATTTTGTTTCCAACATGATTTATATGTTTGAATATACTTAGTGAGAATGGGGATTACATCAGTAAGCCTTTGTTAGAACTGTAATAATGATATGGCATTGATATCCAGCCATGTTACACATACAGGGGATGTAGAGTACAACAAGTGTATAATACTGTGTGATAAGTAGGTACACAGGACTCCTAGCTACTTCTTTTGATAGCAGTTGTAATAGTACACTGCTATGTTGTTGGCGCTGTTGTTTATACATATTATATGGGGGGGGGATTCTTTTATGGGGCATGCTACAATGGACTCCTGTGTTGGGTGTGTGATCATATGTGAGTATCTGTCATGGCACAAACAGGAATAGGTCAGTATTGCTACTATTCTAGTTGCATCCACACCCTTTGTATGTTTGGCACACTGCTGAATATAAAATGTGTAATCAAGCAGTGACTACTGATAGCCTTTCTTTATTGCTGTATCTCTAAATACTGCGCTCCCACATATGTGATCCTAACATGTGTTCTCATTTATTTGTATTTCAGGAAATATCATGCATGCACATCACAGGGTAGCATTTACTAAGGTGGAAAACAACCTCATCATTGAGGCTTTCACCAACATTACCAGGTCCTGCTGTTCAGAGGGAGGGCAAATACGCCAGTGTGTATCCTGTGGGATCAACTGCTGCATAACATGAATGCTGTGGGTCACCAGAATTGTACCTACTAGCAGGTGTGACACTGTGCTATAGATATGATAAATTCAGCACACAGACATGCAGCTGATGTGGCTTGGGATCATTAGTGCAATGATGGTGGGGCTGCAGCAGAACAATCTCTCACAGCCACAGAAGAATTCCTGGCAAACATTACAACACAGGACAGCTCCCAGGCATCCATCAGTCAATATGCCATGGATGTGGGAGCCACCTGTTCCTCTCAAGAGAAGTGTCTAATTAGATCAACATTGGAGTACTGTTGCATTGTGTGTCAAAGTGCATATAGTTTTACAGGTGTTTTATGGGGGGAGAAGGAAGTTAGCTGTGGTTTTAAGTTCATGTAGAGATTGCGACCCACATACCTTTTAACATAGCAGTTACTGTAAATGTGAGATATTTGAACATATTATCCCTGTTATACTGTAACATGTGGTTCGGTTGCCATTACATCCATCTCAAAATATTTCAGGACCGTCACGAATTAGAAGAGGCTGTGCTCCCACTGCTGGTAAGCACTAAACTGTTTTGTGAGAGATGTAGATTTAGTTCAATGTATTCACTAAAATGTCATCCCAGACCTGCGCTGTATGACTGACAAATGGACAGATACTTTCTGAATGTCCACAGTTTAGAATCATACCTCTGCCTTGTAGGTGTGACCATAGTGATTGACTTGACAGTATTGTCAGGACATTACAGATTGTCATAACTGTCAACTGTGCAGATTTTTGTAGAATGTCAACAGTATATATACTTTATGTTTTGCTCATGAGATTCTTGTTTAATGAATAATTATTTCCAAATAATTACAGATTGGGGTTAGAAAAAATGCTCTCATGTCCTGCTATGTGAGGTTGGGGGCTATACAAGTCTGTAATAGTGACAGCAGTGTATACAACTTAACATATATTGCACCATAGTACTGCAGAGCATAGTAGTGCAGGCATCAATGTATTTTTTTTTTCCTTTTTATCACAGGCAACCAGGAGATTAGTCTTTGTCCCCTTCACCACCTGATGTCAGTGTCTCTCCAGACTGTGATGATGATGGTCTCCAACCTGAGACACAGATAGGGGTTGCAGAGGCTGAATCAGGCACAGAGGTTGACATCCTTCATTCACTCTCATTATCACCATACACAGGCAGTATGCCTATGCATACCCAGCCCCATGAGGCCACAGATATCATGCAGTTGGAGGGTGGGGACATTGAACAAGGAAGTGTGGCTACTGTGGCTTCAGTGACTGTCAACACTGGCTATAGCCAAACAGTTGGCAAGGTTCCACAGAGCCAGCTTGATAGGGGTGCTCGTAGGAGGCTTGCTGTCCCTCCATCACCTGTCAGAGGTGTCTCATCACATGTCACTTGGCGTATGTTTAGATCCATCATGGAGACACAGTCACATTCAGAAAGGAACTTCCAATGAATGGATGCAACACAGTCTGACATTTGTGACTACCTCCATCGTGTTGCTGACACCTTGGAACGGTTAACTGACACAGTGGAACGAGATAGGTCTGAGACAGAGTGCACACTATCTGTCTTGGAATACATGTTTTCTGTGATGGAACATCTGATTGGAGTTGAGCATCAGCCTTGTGGTTGTAGGTCAGCAACTACATCTACTGAGAATCAGCGTGGCCGTGCACAATCATGCTCCCATTGTGGCAGTATATCCAGCCCTCCAGAATGATGTGCACTGTCCACACCAATATGTAGCAGGCCATGGGCTCATGGTCCTGAGTGTTCCCGTAGAGGACACATTCCCAGAAGACATCAGTCATCCTCATGTAGTAGCACAGTGCATGACCTTGGGTGTGGAGGTGCCAGTGCAACTCCTGGTAGTGCCAGTTCTCATGTTCGGGGGTAGAGACAATGAACTGTCAGTGCTACCAAGTATGGCTCACAGCTGTGCAACATGCAGACCTGTGTGGCTAGCACTGAGCTTGGCTGTGTTCATGCAGACACTCACACACCTCTGTCACATTGAGGGCAACTACAGACACACACGCAACATTTCCATGGTCCATCTTGCCTGCTTCCCTTCCTGACTCACACACACACACACACACACACACACACACACACACACACACACACACACACACACACACACAGACACTTGCCAATCAATTGGGTCAGCCTAGGCCTCCTGCACCCCCACACAACACCCTGTGCAAGTGATGATAACTGCCACATCCCTATCATCTTTCTCATAGATGCAGGAAAATAAAGCTATGTGTCTGATGTACAGAGTGACAATCTACATTAATATGAATTTGTTTCATCCATTGTTGCTGTTGACATGTTACTTGTACTTGTCATTTACGGATATTGTACCTTGCCATTTATAACGTGTATAGCATAATTTGTGTACATTATGATAGATGTTGTAAGGGCTGTGGAGTCACACAATGAAATATGTCTCATGGAAATGTTTACGTTTCACTTTCAGGATTGTGTTGGACACACCTATGGGTGCACATCTACAATAAACCTATCAACATCAGAGCACAGGCTTGAATGTCAGCACAAGAGAGAAATGTCATCAGAAAGGTAATACAGTATAGGCTCATGGTTTCATAGGTTCATATGTGTTCTCTAGACTAGCGGACACAAGGGCTTCTTTACGTCTAGCCATGCATCCTAAATCTCTGAAAACATCTGACACCCTTGATAACTGTAATCAGGGTGTTGGGAGATGAAACATTTACAAGTAGGGACCTTGGAGATGAACCATGTACAGTTTCTTTGTGTCCATTAGAGACATAAGCCCCAAACCAGGGATGACTGTCCTGTTCTCCATACAACTCTGTAACTTGCACTTGATTTGTGTTAGGTAGGAACTCTGCTTCACATGGATGGGGAGTCTGTTCCCTATAGCGTGCAGTCTCTGGGATACATACTTGTCTCTGCAGCACATGTTATTTATACCATAGGAAAGGTGTAGGTCTGCAGAACAGGTAATTCTGATGCCAGTTGTTTTGTGGATATGCAGACGGTCCTTAGTGGAGTGTGACAATGCCCTGTATGGCAGGCATACATCTCCCCCTCTAAAGGCTGTAGGACACAGAGTACAGTGATAGGCTCTTGATGCATTCTGCATAGGATATTTTACGTACACCCTGTATTGGTTTAGTGAGAAACATCTGTGGATGTTCCATTTGTATGATATGCCTGGTTATGTACATACCAAAGGTGGCATTGCACTTAGTGATAAGTCTGATGAATTCTGAATACAGTGGAACAATGACTTTCTTGGACTTACATGCCATACCTTTGTTTATAAGTTGCACAACATAGAATGATTTCCCCAATACTGTAGACACGTGACAGTCAAAAGCTAGATTGCTATCTATGTGTGTCCCTAAGTCCCTGACTACTGGGTCAACTGTTAAAGGTGTGCTGTCAATATGATAGTTACTAGGGCTAGATGACTTCTAAAGGCATAATATCGTGCATTTCTTGGCATTTAGTATTACTCCATGGCTCTGACCAGTTGTGACAGCCCCTCCTGGAAAACATTTGTGTCAGTGTCGGATTAAATGACAGCTCCTAATTTGCAATCATCTGCAAATAATCAGCAAATTTAGTCAACCAGAGACCACTGACAGTGGCTTTTACTTCAGGCAAGTAAATGCCCTAAAGCAGCGATCTGAGGAAAGATTTGTGAGGAAGCCATTTTTGATTTGCCTGTTTGTAGAAGTGGACTCCCCAGTGCTGATTTCCTGGGTCCTGTCTGTGAGCCACTTGGCTATCCACCAGCTGACATACTAGTTTTCACCTAACCTCTTGAGTTTGTCAGCAATGCCTGATGGAGGTATAGTGTCACATGCCTTGTCAGGCCATGGTAGACAGTGTGAACAATCTGTCCTTCATCCATTGCTTTGGTTACCTTCACAAATAGGTCCACCAGGTTGGGTAGGCATGATCTGCTTTTGACAAAACCAGGGTCTGGAGGTGTACTACACCTCTATTGATCATTTCCATGATAATTCTTTTCATGGCTTTACATATCAGGCTAGTGAGGCTTCTAGGTCTGTAGTGACCAGCATCTGTAGATGGTCCATCTTTGTGCAGAGAGATGACTGTTGCAGTTCTCCTTTCAAGAGGCATTGATGCCTGTTTGGTGGTTACAGTGAAATAGTAATTCCAGATGGACTGAAAGGTTATGTTTCATGCTATTTAGAAGGCATGCTGGGATATTGTCTGGGCCCATTGATGCAGTGTACTTGGTCTTAGAGAGAGCACCTGTTCCCTAATGATAGTACGGGTACTTATATTTTATGGTATTTCCTGAAGGAAGGTTGAGGGGAAGAGATGGATAAAACTGGGGCTCAGTTTATCTGCCAGGAGGTTTGCTCTGACTTCTGCCTCATTATAGCTGGTTCCATTTACAATGAGATTTGCACACAACTGTGTCTTGCCTTTGAGACTGCAGACATAGCTAAACTATGCTTTGTGGTTGTCTTTGGTCTGGGAGCCTGAACTAACCTCAAATCTGGCTTTGGTAGGCTCCATTTATCCCCTGATTTATTTGTTTACTTTGATGAGAGTGCTTTTATCCAGCTGTGTGTTGAACCTCCTGTTTTGCTATAAGTTTCTTTCATCTGTTATACAGCCTATTAATTTTGTGATTCCACCAGGGTGGCTTGATTTTGAGTTACTTCTGTACTTCTCCATGGTGGGTATGGCTGCCTCTGTGCAGCTATTAACATGCTTGTACAGGGTTTCTGTGAACACTTTGGCATAGCCACAGTGTTTTCAGTGTTTATGGGGGCTTGAGGTTTAGCCAGCTTATCACCTAATAGCTGGAGGTTAGCCTTAGAGTAGTTCCTGAATATTCCATGTTTAACTGGGGGGGGGGGGGTCCATGTTTTATTTTTACTTCAGTGGAGACCAATTTGTGTTCAATCCTTACCAGGGAAGACATTACAGTATGAGGTTGTGCATAACTCTCCCATATTGGTGAGGACCAGATCCAAAATGGTTGAACCCCTGGTTCATGTATTGGCTATCTGGTCCAGGGACTTTGTGTTTACAAAAGCCAGGAATCTCTGTGCATGTGTGTTTGTTGTTGTATAGGATTCCCAGGTAATAGTGGGATAATGAAAGTCACTCATAAATATGGTATTGAGTTGGATGGTTAGTGTTTCTAATAAGTTTACTTACATGGTATGGGTGTCCTAGGTCATAGATGGGGGGTCTGTAGCTTGCGTGGAAGTAGTATTGGATTTTGCCTGTTGTGAATTGAACCTGGAGCAGCTTAAGTATATTGTCCTGTCTGACCAGCCTTGAAGTATCTTTAGTTTTGACGTACATAGAGACACCTCCACCTTTAGTCCCTGCCTGTGAGGCAGTTGGTCTAAACATGTGGAAGGCATAATAACCTTGCTCTGTTGGTGTGCTCTTTGCAGCTTTAAGTCATGTGTCAGTGACTATACAGAAGTCTTCCAAGAGCTCAGAAAAGTATCTCTAAGTATAGTCTAGAGAGATATGTTGCAAGTCATTTACTCCAACATTGACTATGACTGAGTGCTATCATAGGAAGTTGCTAAGCTAGTGGCCCTAGGGCCCTTAAAAGCCTAGACAAATTCTACCTTTATTTCCATGATTAGCACCAAATTGCCCTGGTCCAAGAGGGACACAGGTGGAACCACCAGGGTGAATTGACAGTTACACATCCAATTGTCCACATTGCATTTGAAAAGGGCCAATGAGGTGCTCTGTTTGACATGAAATGGGAGTCCATTGCAAAGGTGTGGTAACCTCTGAGAGACAAATCTAACCCTCCAGCATGTTCTATTACTGTCACATACCAGGTTAAGGTCTTTAGAGGGACTAACACGTGTAATATTTGATTTGTGGATATGCAGCATTTCCAATAAAGCAGGGTCAGAGACTGCTTTGTATGCAAGGCAGAGATCACATCTGAGTAGTCTGTATGAAACAGAATAAAGTGACAGTTATTTAAGATGATCCACATAAGACAGATGCTGAAGATCTCAAATTATCCTTGTGAGGAAACTTTGTGGTCTTTCTAATTGCTGCAGGTGCTTGGAAAGATATGTACCAAAAGGACTGTTGTATGCCATTATTGGCCTAATGAGGGGAGAGTACAGAGAGGTTATAACTTCTTTTACTTTCTGGATGCAATGGTCTTACTTATGAGATGAGCAATATAGAATGACCTTCTTACCACTGTGGAGACATGGTGATCAGAGGTATGGTTATTGTCAACTTATATGCCCAGATCTCTCACCAGTGAGTATATACTAATGTTTTGTTATTGATTTGGTAGCTAGCAGGAGCATTGCATGTACTGAAATGGATGGTATGGTAATACATTTTTTGCATTGAAGTTAAGGCCATGACTTTGGCATCAGTCATTTCTATGTGTAAGACCCCCTTGTAGGATGTTAACATCGTTTGGAGATTCTATGACCACTCCCAGTGGTCACCTTTAGTTTTAGTTTGTACTTTGGAGAACTAGGTTCCAAACAGTAGAGGTACCAGAAAAGATCCCTGTGGAACACCACTGGTTACAGGTTTGCTGTTGGAGGTGGATTCTCCTTTTTTGACTATATGGGTTCTATCAGTGAGGCAGTTAGTGACCCATCTAATGATATTAGGGTTGATACATAGCTGGGTGAGTTTGGCAATGATGCTTGAGTGGGGGATAGTGTCAAACACCTTGGTTAAGTCTAGGTAGGCTGTATGCACAGATTTTTCCTCATCTAGGGCCTTGATGACTGTCTTGAAGAAGTCCACAGTGTTTCACAGGCATATCTACCTTTGACAAATCCAAACTGAGTAGGGGCATGTGCTTGGAGCTCATCTATATCTTTGTTGAGAAGGTCCATGATGATTCACTCAATGGCCTTGCAGATATGGCTAGTCATGTATAGGTCTATAGTTTCTGGGACATCAACTGTTATATCATTAGAAGGGCCACTAACAGGCTCACTGGGATCACTGATACATAGAGTAAAAATAGGGGAATCCACCTCCAACAGCTGACTTGTAACCAGTCGTGTTCCACAGGGTTCAGTCCTGGGGCCTGTACTGTTTGGAATCTGTTTCTCCAAAGTACAAGCAAAAACATAAAGTCTGTGGTTGACAAGGTTTGCTGATGACTACAAACTGGGAGCAGTCATAGAATCTTCAAATTATGTCAAAATCCTACAAGACAGTCTTACACAAACAAATAATTGGTGCCAAAGTCTTGTCCTTAAAATCAATGCAAAAATGTATTATCATTCCTTTCAGTAAAAGCAATGTTCCTGCTAACAACACATCAGTAGCAACACCTTAAGTACGCACTTAGTGGCAAGAGACCTGGACACACAGGTTGGTGGCTACTTTACCTTCGACCACCTTGTCTTCACAGTGGTAAGAAGTGCATACTATTTTGGTCATGTCATAGATAAGGGTATCGTCTCCAGAAAAAAAGAAGTTATAACCTTCCTGTACTCTTGGGTCTATATTACGTCTGTGAAAACCCCTTTTAGCGAATAGCTCTTTGCCAAATGATAACCAGCAAAATTTAACTCCCATGAACTGCCATTTCAGTGAATTTTTCCTAGGGGAAAAACACTTGGCCATCATCGAGAATTTGCCATTTTCCCCACTGTAGTTCGATCTCAGAGTTGGTATGTTTATTTGGGGGGGTGAAACCCCCCATTTTGTAGGGTTCGAAATGGTTTTGGTTTGGCCAAGCATTTTTCCCTTAGGAAAAATTTGTTGGAATGGCCGTTTGAGGTAGTTAGATTTCGCTGGTTATCATTTGGCAAACAGTCATTCACTGAAAGGTGTTTTCATGGAAGTAATATAGACCCATACTCTTCCCTCATCAGGCCAACAAATAAGTACAATGCTACTTTTGGTATGTAACTTTTCAAGCACCTGCAGCAATTGGAGAGACCACAAAGGTTCCTCAGTAGGAAAATTCAAGGTCTTCAGCATCTATCCTATGGGGATCCTTTGAAATCACTGTCATTTTATTCTCTTTCATACAGAATACTCAGAGGTGATCTCTGCCTTGCATACAAGGCAATCTCTGACCCTGCTTTATTGGAACTGCTGCATATCTGTAAGTAAAATGGCACACAGGTTACTTACTCAGAAGACCTTAACCTGGTATGTGACTTTAATAAAACTTGCCGTGGGACAGATTTGTCTCCCAGAGGTTTCCCAGAGGTTACCACACCTTTGGAATGAACTCCCAGTTCATGTCTAACAGAGCACCTCATTAGCCCTCTTCAAATCCAATGTGGACGATCGGATGGGTGACCATAAATTCACCCTGGGAGTTCCACCTGTGTCCCTCTTGGACATGGACAATAGGTGCTGATCATAGAAATAAGGGTAAGAACTTAGCTAGGATTGTAAGGGGCCTAGGGCCATTAGCTTAGTACCGTCCTATGCTCCTATGAGCTTATGATCCCATAGGCTGATGTAAAATGCTCTGACTAATATCCACACACACAAAGTTGACTGCCCTGAAAATAGTACCACTACCAATCTATGTTTACATAGCACTGTACAACACACACATACACACACACACACACACACACACACACACACACACACACACACACACACACACACACACACACACACACACACACACATACACACACCAAGTGAGCTGAAGTAACAGAACCCCTACCTATCTAGTCTTATACGCTACAGATCACAGTACTAAATGCACATGCCACAGTTCAAGTCTGACATTAATATAGCTTTAGATAATCTTATCATAGATGACATCAGCAAGCCTTGTGGAAGGCAAGAGTTTGGAGGCCTGCATCAACTACAAGTGCCAAAAAGTGAAAACCCATGGCCAGTTGGAAGTCAGTGTGGTATTCACACTTGCTCTTTAGGGAGATATATTCACACACACACACACACACACACACACACACACACACACACACACACACACACACACACACACACACACACACACACACACACACACACACAAATTGGGCTGCAGTGAGATTAGAACTTCTACCTATCTAGTCTTGCACACTGCTTAACACATGCACCATGTCTCAAGTCTGCTTTGTAAATGACTGCAGGTGAACTAATTTAGCGGGACATAAATAAACCCTGCGTTGAACAGCTTGGGAGGCCTAGCAGTCAGAAAACTATTTTGTAGCCTAGCTATGTGACAACAGTACCAGTTGTGAGCATATGTGTCTGTTTCATTTGGATGGGCAAGCCTGTGGCAAAACTCAATTAGCCCTGTCAGTAAGTGAGCACACAGCATAACATATTACTCAAGTTGTTCAGTTGTTGATGTATGTGTTGTGTGGTGAAATCCAGCATACACAGGGGGCTGTAGCAAATGTGGGTGTTGCTGCTGCCATAGATACAAACATATGACTTCACAATATAAGTAAATATTCATATACTGTGCCATACATTTTCTAGGTTTCCGCATGCTGTCATAGGGAGAAATGGTATGACTCGCCACTGTTCAGATTCTTGCAGCAAGTACGCAGGTTTGACTCATATTTATGTGTGTTTCATGCTTAATTGTGGTTTGTTGTCAAATGTGGTATCATTTACACATGATGTGAGAGAAGACTGCCAGAAATCTATACTTCAGATGTCCCAGTAGCTCTCCAAATGAAACACATTATTTTATGCACTTCCACATTTTTGTAAGTGCATTATCTAATGTTAAGCCCTTAGTTTTGGTCCTTTGTCCAACATTATATGTGTCATAGTACAGCTTTGCTCTCCATGATCTAAGTATGTAGGGCAATACAGACATACATGCACACACACACACACACACACACACACACACACACACACACACACACACACACACACACACACAGACATACACACACACACATATCTATCTATATATATATATATATATATATATATATATATATATTTTTTTTTTTTTAGAGAGAGAGTGAGAGACATGTATGTATGATATGTATGGGTATCTATATATATAGGGAGAGACAGTGGGTGATAGGTGCTGATCATGGAATTAAGGGTAAAACTTGGCTAGGCTTGTAAGGACCTAGGTTCATTAATTTAGTAACCTCCTATGATCCTATAGATATCTGTCTCTCTCTCTCTATATATATATATATATATATATATATATATATATATATATATATATGAAGAGAGAGAGAGAGATATATATATATATATATATATATATATATATATATATATATATAAACCAGCAAGAACCACAACAGGAAAATTGCTCCTGTAGTAATAAAACAAATATATAAAAAACGCTAAATCCAGAGCATATACAGGAGCAACAGGCAGTCCACCAGAATGAAAATGGTACGACAATTCTAAAAGTCAAAATGAATTCAAAGACTCCCGTTCGTAAAAACAACACCTTTTATTCAAACAAACAGTAGTAAGCGCTTTCACCCTAAGGCTTCTTCAGACTATAAAACAACATGAACTTCCTGTCTTTATAAAGCAGATGGTAAAACCAATAAATCAATTAAGTTCATGATGTCATTAATCTCAATTGAGAATTTAAAGTGAAATGCATATTCAAACAATGTATATGTGCATATATAAAAAGTTTTTACATACATAAAGAGCACTTATTCATAAATAACATATAACAAACATATACACAATGGTAAATATCTAAAACTAAATCATTATATAATTAAAAGAAACTAAACCAAAGCATTATGCTTTGGCTTAAAAAGTCTTCTTTTATGTAAAAAGGGATGTAGGCATACTTTATCATTAATTCCTGGTGGTTTATCCGCTCTACAGTGGATAATCCAACGTGCCTCACATTCCTCTGTATAGTTGATTAAATTACCCCCTCTACCACTGGGTATTATGCGTTGCATGACAGAGAATTTAAAACTATGCAATGGACCATATTGCTTGCAATGTTTTGCTAAAGCATTATTTTCAGAACCCATCCTAATATGGTAAACATGCTCCCTGATGCGTTCACGTAACTGACGATTAGTTTTCCCTATATAAAATGAAGTGCATTCCACACATCTAGCAAGGTAAACTACATTTTCACTGCGACAATTAGTTTGAGTTTTAAAATGATAATTATAACCTGTAATAGGATGTTGAAACACATTGTCAGTATCTATAAACTGACATTGTCTACATGAATTACAGGGAACAGTGTTATATATGGGAGTAAAATACGTAGTATCTACACCACCTGAATAATGACACAACTTCCGTTTTAGATTCAGCTTATTCTTATATAAGAACTTGGGTTGACGTCCCACCACATTGCTTATATCATCATTTAGCGATAGGATGTCCCAGTGCTTCATAACAATGCTCCTGATATCATCTATGTCATTTGTGAAATATAATGGTACTTTCAGTCCACCTACTTCTCTAGGGGGTATAGTAGATACAATTTCCCCATTCTCAGAAAAATAGGAACAGGCTCTTGAAGTCCTTAAATCATTTACTACAGAAATAGCTCTATCTACTTCTATCTCCCTATAACATCTTTCCTTAAATCTTTTTCTTAATTCTAGTACCTCACATTCATAGCCTTCATCCAAAGGATTCAACCTGGAAGCTCTCATCAATTGTCCCTTAATAACATTGTTAAAAACAAAACTAGGGTGCATACTATGTCTATGAAGAAGACTATTCCTAAAACATGCTTTCCTATGGACAGAAGTATTTAGTAGACCACTCTCAAGTCTTATAATGTTTACATCAAGAAATGATATGTTGGAAATTGAGTAATTTAGTGTGAACTTCAGAAACTCAGTCAAATTATTCATATTTGCCACAAAGTCTAATAGACTACTTTCATCACCTCTCCAAATCAAGAAGAGGTCATCCACGAAACGCCTATAAAAACCTACATGTTGTTGAAAGGTGGCTAGCGGAAAGAGTGATTTTTCTTCCCAATCAGACATCACTATATTGGCGTAGCTATTGGCACAAGGAGTGCCCATAGCTACGCCATCAACCTGTAGGAAGACATCCTCATTAAAAACGGAAGTTGTGTCATTATTCAGGTGGTGTAGATACTACGTATTTTACTCCCATATATAACACTGTTCCCTGTAATTCATGTAGACAATGTCAGTTTATAGATACTGACAATGTGTTTCAACATCCTATTACAGGTTATAATTATCATTTTAAAACTCAAACTAATTGTCGCAGTGAAAATGTAGTTTACCTTGCTAGATGTGTGGAATGCACTTCATTTTATATAGGGAAAACTAATCGTCAGTTACGTGAACGCATCAGGGAGCATGTTTACCATATTAGGATGGGTTCTGAAAATAATGCTTTAGCAAAACATTGCAAATAATATGGTCCATTTCATAGTTTTAAATTCTCTGTCATGCAAAGCATAATACCCAGTGGTAGAGGGGGTAATTTAATCAACTATACAGAGGAATGTGAGGCACGTTGGATTATCCACTGTAGAGCGGATAAACCACCAGGAATTAATGATAAAGTATGCCTACATCCCTTTTTACGTAAAAGAAGACTTTTTAAACCAAAGCATAATGCTTTGGTTTAGTTTCTTTTAATTATATAATGATTTAGTTTTAGATATTTACCATTGTGTATATGTTTGTTATATGTTATTTATGAATAAGTGCTCTTTATGTATGTAAAAACTTTTTATATATGCACATATACATTGTTTGAATATGCATTTTGCTTTAAATTCTCAATTGAGATTAATGACATCATGAACTTAATTGATTTATTGGTTTTACCATCTGCTTTATAAAGACAGGAAGTTCATGTTGTTTTATAGTCTGAAGAAGCCTTAGGGTGAAAGCGCTTACTACTGTTTGTTCGAATAAAAGGTGTTGTTTTTCTGACGGAGTCTTTGAATTCGTTTTGACTTTTGGAATTGTCGTACCATTTTCATTCTGGTGGACTGCCTGTTGCTCCTGTATATGCTCTGGATTTTGCATTTTTTATAGACATATGCTCGACTAGCATATGTCTGAATCACAAAACATCAAGCACACATACACAAAAGCGCTTAACATCGAAAAGCGCTTCCGTGTATATGTAGTTAAAAAAAAAATCTACATTTCTGCAGGGGGAGCTTCACCCCCCTGCACCCCCACACCTCCCTACTTTAATATTCTCACTCTGAGATTACACTACAATGGGGAAAAGGGAATTTTCCCTTATCCGCACTGTAGTCCAGTCTACAAAACAGGCACACATACAAGGAAGCGCTTTTCGATGTTAAGCGCTTTTGTGTATGTCTGTTCGATGTTTTGTGATTCAGACATATGCTAGTCGAACATGTGCCCGGATCTCATATATATATATATATATATATATATATATATATATATATATATATATATATATATACAAATATACATATATCGATATGTATATAATTTTTTAAAATAAATTGCACAGGGAGCAATAGGTTTGCACTCTGCTTAACTAAGTGTATGGGCATGAGCAGTGGTATTTTTGGATTGTTTGTTTGTTGCTAAGCAGTGCACAAATAGAAGGTGTATTGCTTTCACCAGAGATTTACTGTTCCATAAACTGACTCCAGCCCACACTTAGCTGTACTCCAGGCTGGGATTATGTGTGTTACATAGTGTGACCTCTGACCCTGTTTCTGCATTGCTGCCCTTTGCACATATTGGCTAAGACTTTTTAAATAGGTCTTAGATATGTAGTGCAGCATGCAAATGTGTAATTAATATGTGAAAGAGGTTAATACTAGTATAGCACACACAAAGTCACAGTCTGTAAAACACTACTTATTACTACTTTACATACAAAATATCTGGCTAACTCAGGATTAGAGCACTGAACACCATCACCAAAGCTAACTGCCTTAGTCCTTACAGCCACAGAAGATGTTTAACAGAAAGGTTATCGTTCATCACACAATCACCTGCATAAATATGTACATTGCTATTCCTCAGTTAACTAACACATACAAAGTAAGTTGAAATTGTACATTGCTGTCCTGATACTGTGTGGCATACTAACTCTGTAAAATGCTCATATAGCAGAGATGAGTTACTGTTATGGCAGTTACAAGGGAACACTGCTGTTATGAGGGGTGGAGGAGCAAAAACCCATGTTCTGCTACAATACGCATTAGTCTGACTATCATTTAACCTCACTTTTTAACATCTCCCTTTAATGCTGTACCAGTAATCTGTTGCAGTAGGACTGCATAAATATTCCATGCATGAGGGCTACCGATTACAAATTGTAACATGATAGCAGAATGGGTGTCTGTAGTCCATGTGGATGTGATTTCTCTCCAAACAACACACTATAGTTACTTGCATAATGTACGTGGTCCATAGCTACAATGACATATCATAATAATCCACTAGAATACTGTGTAGGTTACAGACTTACCTTACAAATGCAGCAGTGGACACAATTCTAATTCATGGCTGACTCTGTGTCATGCAAGCAGTACACAGTCAATACATGAATAGGTACAGGATGTGTGAGTTGGCTGGCATCAATTTTAATATTTGTATGTGAGTAGGAGTAAGGTGTTAGTCCCTAGGTTCCTAGGTTGTCAGTGACTGTGTTGTGTTGTCTCTTAGCCAAAGCCACAGCATACAGAGCACACCAACTTCTGCCTACAGGGACATCAGTAGGGGGTTCCTCCTCTGAGTCCTTCTGTGACTGTCACTGTAGCGACTTAAGCACTGGTGGGAGTGCTGTGTATCCCTTACCTTTGTTGATCCTGCCACAGCTGTTTCTGCAGGATCATATTGTGCAGCATAGCACTTACTGCAAATATCTGTGCACATGTGGCTGAGGTATACTGCAGGGCTCCACCAGATATATCAAGGCATCAGAACCGTGACTTCAGAAGCCCAAACACATGCTCTATGATGTTCCTAGTTGGTCCCTGTGCCTCATTATGGCATTTTTCTGTAGGTGTGTGTGCATTTCTGATGAGTGTCATCTTCCACAGTTCCAGGGCATAGCCAGCATCCCCCAGTAAATGGACCTGTTGGATGTCCCCCTAGCAAACATCTGGTACAGCTGTGGTGTGTGCCAGATATGGGAGTCACTATAACTGCCAGGGTTGCCAGCACACACATTCATGATAATCCCCTGGGCATTGCACATGACTTGGCAGTTGATGGAGCGGTATCTCTTGTGGTTAAAGTAGATTCTGCCCTGCTCACCAGGTGGGGCCTCGATGTGTACATGAATACATTCTGTGGCACCCAGTACTTCAGAGTAGTGTGCTACATGGTAGAAGAGTTGCATAGGAAAGGGGAAAAGATATGCTCTCCCTGGCATGTAGGAGCATAGCATCCAGGAATTGGGGTGGAGTATCCTGGATGCAGATGCCTGTGACATCCCATCATGTCCACAGCTGGTCTTTGGAAAGTACCTGATGCTAGTATCATAAGAGGCACACATACCTATTTCCACTGGGATGAGTTCCCCTCTGTTAGCTCTGGCTCTGAGTTAAGGGCAGCAGTGCTCACAGAGTTTTTGTAATATGTTCCTGTCCACCCTGTAGCTCTCTACAATCTCCAGCTCATGTAGCTCCTGGAAGTTTACCCTGGGCCTGAACACTCTTCTCCTCCGCGGCCTAGACCTATTGTCAGCAGCACCTGCACCACTGAGTTCAGCATCTAACACTTACAGATGTAGAATAGCTGCAGCAGCCCCTAGCATTATCTTAGTTAAAATTTCCAAGTCTCTACTACTCCAATGGTTCAGATTATTGAGGGAAAATCAGAATGTAGGTTGTATGCATACTTTATACAGCGATGGTATCGATCCAACATGTGGGATTAGCTAATTATGATGCAGTTCCACTGCTTAGGATATAATTGACATGATTTAAAGGCCCTAGTTTATTGTGCGACATGGCACTATGAGCAGAGTCGTGCAGCGTAGCTTATACAAAACTATATATTATTAATTGAATATATCCAGTTTTAAGTCATAGCTGGCTACATCATGACTGTGATGTGGGTGGTCTGGTCATGCAGACACACTAAGCTATGCCCAAACCATTTGCAGTAAGTGATGTGCTGTGCAAACACATGCACTGAGCACAAAATATCCTAAAAGTAATATGACACCCCCGATGTCATCCTCATCCAGTGGAAATATAAACACCGTGTAGGAGCCTAGACAAAGTGGATATGCGGACATGGTTGTTCCCTTTAGCGATTCAACAAATCCAGGGCATTTCCCCCTCATTTGCATACTATTCATACTGACGGCCTGGAAACTACATGGTTCATAGTCATGTAAGCTGGGTAACAGGAAGAATGCACCATTGTACAGACCTGATGCAAGGTCTTACAGTACATTTGTCTGAAGTACATTAGAAGTGTTACTTTACAATTTTTTTTATTTTGATTTTTATTTTAAACATGTTTGCACAATGTGGAACATAGTGCAAATGTGGACATTATTACAAAATAATAATTTTACATAATCCCTACCATTTTCAGACATCCACAATGTATGTTTTACACATTTATGTATGTGCTCTTACCTTTTCAGGGAAATTATGTCCATATTTGTGGACTTTTATATCCCCCCTCTTTCAGTGTAGACTCCTGTACATGGAAATATTCCATGTACACTACTGACACAGACACGGAGTGTACACAGATGCATTATGTCTTGTTGGATCACTCCACCTGGCTAATTTGTATGGAATTCAGCTACTTAAGCCAAAAGTTGCATTGCATGGAAGTTTCCCTGTTAGTACATGCTTGAGCAATGCTATATGGGGTTTGCTGAATATAAAACTGTTAGCTTAGTATGTTTGCAGCATGATGCACACACAGTAAAAATGTCATGTTAGCTTTACCAAATTTCCCTGCTTGTCTTTTAATTATTTTATTGTCTTTCTTTCTTTCTTTCATTATGTTACACAAATGAGATGCTAGCCCTCCTTTTTTCCTTGAATAAATAAGTTGGATTATATAACAGGTGATGAATCTTGATCTGATTATATTTATATATTTTTCCTTTTCATATTTTTTCTCTTTCTTGACAACATTTTATATTTTTCTTTTATTTTCTTTCTTTCTTTTCCTTTCTATACATTCTAAGAATTTTTTTATATTTTTCTTTAAAATGCATCCCCATACTGTCCAATTTTCATAGAAATCTTTTATACCTATATGATGTTTTCAGAGTATAAGTTCCTTTTTTCCACTACATCCAAATCTTTTTCATTCATTCTTTTTCATTCCCTTTTGCATTTTCATCAAAATCACTATATGATTGGAAACTCCATTATACTTAATTCTTTTTTTGTTTAACTTTTAAACTTTCTGAAATTAAAAATTTATTTATTTCAGTTTTAATTTAATTTTTCCTTATATCCAATATTTATTTTCCCATAACTTTAGCTTACCACTCCTCGTTATTTCAGTAACTATTTTAACATCACAGTTGTTCCTTTTTTTCTCTTAGGTTATAATTAAAATTCCCTGTTATAATATTCATATTTACACATACATTATTAAGTATACTTTTGAACATTGTCTCTCTTTCTTTTTTGGTAACATATGCATATAAAGGTACAACTCTACATACATATTTTTCCATCTTATGTGTAGCACTGTTATTCTGCAAGTTCTACTATTGTAACAGCTAATATTTTAATGTCTTCTTGACATAATACATATATCCCCAAACATGTTTTTTACCTATGTTCCAAATAACAGTACCATTCTAAAGTTTTTTTCTGTTTGTGCTCTTTCTTCTTCTGTTAATAATCAGATGTCCTCAAATATTATTATTTCAGCATCTATTCCAGCACACCATTGTAATATACTAATTCTTCTCTTAATGTTTTCCAAACTGTTGACATTTAAAGTTAATATTCTCAGCTTTTACAGAACAGTTATTATAGTAGAACTCCTATCCTTTACCTTTCTTATTTTCCATAAGCATAATGTTTTTACATTTAGTTTTTTTTCCTGACTCTTGTCCCTATAGAATTCTTTCTACCTTTTACTTTATGCCATTCATACTCTACTTCACTTGTCTCATCTGTTTCTTTTTCTTTTTTCCCTATCTCTTTCTTTACCTTTGTGTATAACCTCTACATTAATTTCATTTTGCTGTACTTGTTCTTGTGTGACCATTTCTTCTCTTTCTCCTGTGTAACGTCATTTTCATCCTCTTGCATGTCTAGTTCACATTCTAACCATGAATGTCCAGTATTGTCACATTTCTTGCATTTTAAATCACACTTTTTTGCATTATGCCCTTTATTACCACACAAATAACATATTTTTGTATCACATTCATTAATTAAATTATCTTTTCAACAAAAGTAGCAAGTCTTTGTTTGTCATCTGTATCTCACAAAACCCTTATTACCATGAACATTAATAATACTCAGTATACGTATCACACTCTCATTTTCCATTTTTAATATTAGTCCACATTTCCATCCCCCAGTCCAAAGTCCTCTTTCATTGTAAACTTTTGTTGCATTCAATACCTCTTTGCAAATAGTCAATACATTCATTTTTAAATCTAGAGGTTCAACCTGAGTTCTAAATTGAACTAGTATTCTTTTCTTTACCCAAAAAGGTTGAATAACATATTTTGTCCAAGGATATACATTCTTTTATTGTTCATATTTTCCTGTAAAATTTTCCATAAATTGTCCATTCTCAAATAATAAGAGACAAAAGTATCTTTGTTAATGAGAATAAAAGCAATTACCTCCTTTGCTGTAACACCAAGTGGTGCAATCAAGGAGTCCCACACTTCATACCTGTCTAATCATTTCTCCTTTTTACTGCTTATTTGAATGGTATACCTTCTTTTAGCTCCATTATTTCTTCCTTTTTTCCTTCCCCCATCTTTCACGGTTTGCACATATGTCTTCTCACTGTATTCACCTTTTCTCCCATCTTTTTTTATTATTTTACATTATGTCACTCCACAATGCTGCTGCATTGTTTTCCAGTTCATGTTGGTTAAGCACCTGCACCAAATAATCATCCCACAACTCTCCTGACTGGAGGATTGTGATAATGCATTGTTTTTGGTTCTCTATTTCTTCAGCAAACAGTTTTTGCTGAAATACTTCTTCTGAATAAGCCTGCATCTCCTCCGCTATAAAGGTCAGCTCCACTACATCCTTCTCCTCTGATACAAATGAATCCTCCTTTCTCTGCTCACCATAATTCGTTACTGATAGCAACTCTACCAATTCCAAACTTTTCAATAAATCCTCAGTATTAGCTTCATTCATCATAGTTCCTCCAGTCTCTCTGACGCACATACACACACACACACACACATTTTTATATATATATATATATATATATATATATATATATATATATATATATATATATATATATATATATATACACACACACACACACACACACACACACACACACACACACACACACACACACACACACACGTACTATTTACATATTTACATTATTTACAAATATTTACTTATTTCATACATTTAATTCACTTTTCAATTATTTCTCTCCACTCTTTTACCCACAACCAAAACCATATTTTTTCCAATATCTTTGCCAAAGTCCATTTCCCATTATATTTAATTTTATTGAATCTCTCATTCCAATATAAAAATCAATTCTGTCCATTTTCTTTACTTCTTCTTGTCTTCGCTTATACTAAACATATTCTAACATGTCCATGTTTAACTGTTCAAATTTTAAATATTTTTTAATAATATCATGTTTACATATTTCTAGCCATAAATTCTTTGTTTTATCACATTTCAGCAACATATGTTCTGCAGTTTCTAATTTGCCAGTTATTACAGTTTCTGTCTTGTTTTCTCTTGTACTGCATATTTGCTTTTACAGGCAATTTACTTATGGATAATCTCCATAGAAATCATTACATTATTTTATCTTTTTATATCTTTCATAGCTCCTTAATATGGCTTTTTTCTTATTCATTTCAAAATCTTTTCATGGATCAACAAAATAACATTTTTCTATTATACTGATATAGTAATCCTTTCTGTTTTTTTTTCTAAAATATTCTATTTTATTTTCTGTAACACAGTTTTATTCTGCTATATTTTTATTTCTTCATTGTTAATACTTTTACCTCTCTTCTTTACTTCCATTCCTTCCCATACATCTTTATATTTGTAATACAGTATCATTTATATTAAATATTTTTCTTCCTTCATATTACTTCTTAATACTTTGTATGAACTTAAACATCCCCCATGTACAATAGGATTAATTTGACCTAAAACTCCTTGGTCTTCTTTCATATACAATGTTCTTCTTTTAACCAAGTGAAATCTAGAACCCCAGATAAATGAAAATATTGACATCATGAATTCTTTTTCATATTTTACCAGTATCATATAGACATTTACTACATATGCTATTTTGCCTAATACCATGCTATTTATTAAATATGTTTTCTTTTTGCATGAAAACCTATATATTTTCTAGAATTTAAACATGTCTTTTAGTTCTTGCATCACTATGTCCCATTGTTCCTATATATATATATATATATATATATATATATATATATATATATATATATATATATATATATAAATTTTTCCCAAATCTTATTCCTAACACATCCATATACCTATTATTAAATTCAACACCTCCTATTTCATATTTAAAACCAAATCCTTTACTTTATCCTTGTTTAATTTTAATCCAGTCCTTCCCAATATTACACCAAATTAAACATTTATTCTTTCCATCCATGGTGTATTCTTTATAATTATTGCTATATCATCAGCGTAAGTATGCATTATTGGCAATTGCACTTCTTTAATCATTCTATACCTTCCATTTCTTGACATTTTGTTAGTTTCAATCACTATTATATTTAGAACTAATGAAAAACATATATTACTAGCTGGACATCCCTGTTTTATTCCACACTCTATTTTTATTTCTTCTCCTATCCATCTGTTCACATTTAGTTTCACATATTATTTTCATACACAGATTTAATTACACTTACAGTTTTCTTACTTATATTGTATGTTTTCAAAATCTCCCATAATGATTCATGCTGTATGTTATCATAAGCTATTTTGTATCTCTTATCATTACTTTTGCCTCCACTTTTTATTGATAATATCATCAATTACCCCTCTTATTAGCTATAGTAATTCTTGGTTACCTTTTCTTTGTCTCCCAAACATATTTTGATCAAATATTCTCTATCTTACATTGTAGTTTTTTAACAATTATTCTCATAAATATTTTATAGTCTGTGTTATTTAAAATTATCGGTCTCCAATTTTTTATGTCATCTCTGTTCACTTCTTAAAATATATTTTTTATTACTCCAGTACTTATTCTTTATATTTAATTCCAGTTTCTAACCATTCATTCATTATTTTGATAAACATTCCTTTTTGCCAATCTTCCATTTCTTTATACATCTTATATTTAATTCCATTTATTCATCTATTCCTGTTGCAGAATTCATATTAATACCTTTCAGGATGTCATTTAATTTGTTTGTATTTATTCTTTTTTCTTTGTATTCAATATGTTCTTTGTTTAATTTTTTCCTGTCATAGATTTTGCCTATCTTCACCTCTTTCTTAAAAAGTAAATTTAATATATGCTATTTAATTATTTCATATATATTCCTTTTCGGTCTTTGATTAATTTACCTTCCTTATCCTTTAATTATCTTATTATCATTCCTTCTTTCATTATTTTACTCAAATAAGGTGTTACCTCTTCTTTTTATTTCATTGTAATAAATATTTTTGTTTGTATAACAGATTGTGGACCTTAATCTGATTCATTTTATACAATTATTTTTCCTTTTTATATTTTGTTTCTCTTTCCTTAATACATCCTTAAATATTTCTTGACTCAGCATCTTATATTTTTCTTTTTTTCCTTCTTTTCTTATATATACATTCTAAAAAAATGTTTTTATATTTTTCTTTAAACTGTATCCACCATACCGTCCAAGTTTTATAAAAATCGTTCATGTCTATATGTTGTTTCCATAATGTAATCAGTTTCTTTCTTTCTACTGAATCCAATTCCTTTTCATTCATTCTTTTTATTCGTTTTCCTATCTTAATATATTCATAATGTTCTTGTATTTTCATCCCAATTGCTACATGATCAGAAAATCCATTATACGTAATTCCCTTTTGTTTAACTTTTAAACTTTCTGACAACAAAAAAATAGTCTATCTCAGTTTTTATATCATTTCTCTTATATGTCCAATGTTTATTTCCACATAACTTTAACTTACCACTCCTCATAATTTCCATAACTATTTTAACATCACAATTATTCTTTTTCTCTTATGTTATAATTAAAATCACCTGCCATTATTTTATTCATATTTACACATACCTAGTTAAGTATACTTTTGAACATGTCTTTCCTTTCTTTTTTTTTTTTTTGTAATATATGCATATAAAGCTATGAGTCTATATGCATACTTTTTCCATCTTAAGTCTAATGTTGTCATTTTACCCAATTCAACTATTGTCACATCTAATATTTTAATGTCTTTTTGACATAATGCATATATGCCAGAACATATTTCTTTATCTGTGTTCCAGATAACATTCCCATTCCATAGTTTTTCTGTTTGTGTTCTTTCTCTTGTTAGTAATCTTACGTCTTCTAATATTATTACTTCAGCCTCTATTTCAGCACACCATTGTAATATACAAATTCTTGTCTTCTTGTTTTACAGTTTACATTTAACGCTAATATTTTCAGCTTTTAGCAAATAGTTATAGTAAAGTTCTTATCCTTCACCTTTTTATTTCCTCTAAACATTATGTTTTTAAATTTTCTTTTCCTATCACTAACTCATTTTCCTATAGAATTCTTTTTACCTTTTACTGTATAACATTCAGATTGTTCTTCACTAGTCTTGTCTGTTTTTTTTCATTTTCTTTCCCTTTATCCTGTTCTTTACCTTTGTGCATGAAGTCGACATTAATTTCCTTTTGTTGTACTTGTTTTTGTAAAATAGTTCGTCTATCTCTTCCTTCTGTATACTTGTATTTTCATCTTTTTCTATATCTATTTAACATTCTAACCATGAATGTCATGTATTACTACATTTCTTGCATTTTAAAATCACATTATTTGCATTATGCCCTATATTACCACACAAGTGACATTTTTTATCACATTCATTAATTAAGTGATCATGTTTACCACAAAAATAACAAGTCTTTGGTTACCCTCTGTAACTCACAAAACCCCTATTACCATGAATATTAATAATACTTGGTATATGTAACACATAGTAATTTTCCATTTTTAATATAACTCCAGATTCCCATTCCGCAGTCCAAAGTTTTCTTTCATCATAAACTTTTGTAGTGTCCTATACTTCCTTACAAATAACTAATAAAGTAATTTTAAGACTGCAGGTTCAAATTCAGTCCAAAATTAAACCATTATTCTTTTTTTGTTTGTCTAAAAGCAGATGCATAACATATTTTGTCCGGAGATACGCATCCTTTTTCTGTTCATATTTTCCTATAAAGTTTTCCATGTATTGTCCATACTCAAAAATTAACTTACAAAATGTCTCATTATTAATTAAAATAAATGCTCTTGCCTCCTTTGCTGCTATACCTAATGGTGCAATCAAGCTGTCCCACACTTCATGCCTGTATAGCCCTTTGTCCTTTTTACTGCTTATTCTGACAGTGTAACTTTGCTTCATTTCTTTATTTTTTTCTTGTCTTCCTTCCCCTTCTTTAACTGTTTCTGCATATATTTTCAAACTGGATTCAGCTTTTTTCCCTAACTCTTCTGTTCTCTCCATTATATTACTCCACAATGTTGCTGGACTGTTTTCCGGCTCACTTAGATTCAACAACTGTTCCAAATAATCATCTTGCAGTGCTCTGGACTGAGGGGTTGTAATAATACATTGATCCTGCTGCTCTGTCTCACCCTCAAACAACTTCCATTGAAAAAGTCCTTCGAATCATGCCACGTCTCCTCCTGTGCATTGACCTGTTCCTTTCTTGTTTTCTCCCCCCTGATAGGGGCCCACTCTCAGCTATCACCTCATTTGTTTCTCCATTTGGCAACAATTCTGCCAACTCCATATACTTTTTCATATTTTCACCAACATTTGCTCTACCAGTGAGCTGGACTACATTTTCCATGACACCGGGCCACCTTCGCACCTGCAAAGGAGACAGAAATCAGATGCACAACCTTCAATTTCATCCCTCTACACTGCAAAGTAGGGGATGTTCCCAGATGCCCAAGCAAAATTTCCCCTAGTAGCAACAATATGACATTGGGCATCCTCTGAAAAGAGGCCACAAGCTTTGTGGGACTAACCTGGTCAACAAAGGATTAATAAGTATGTATATCTATATATATATATATATATATATATATATATATATATATATATATATGTGTGTGTGTGTGTGTGTGTGTGTGTGTGTGTGTGTGTGTGTGTGTGTGTGTGTGTGTGTGTGTGTGTGTGTGTATTAATATATGGAGGTGTACTTACTATATTTGAAAAACCTGATCATAAACATCAATGGCATTGACCACAAAAGGTAGACAATGCAAATGTTGAAAGGGCACTGTGCATGCATAAGGGAAATCTTATCCTCATACAAATTAAAAATTTAAAAAAGAGAAAAAAAGCATCATTTTTTTTTTTTTTTTGCAGGGGCAAGCCTCTCTGTACCTCCACATTCTGTGCTAATTATATACACTGACTATGAGATTACGCAATCCCAGGAAGGGGCATATTCCCCAACCCCAGAGATTGTCAAGCTCACACAATGGCTGACCATCTGCTTTGTTGACCAATATATATAGCCCCCCACATATAGTAAATATTTTAAAGCATATAGATGGATACTTACAAGTGTAATGAATAAATTCTTCCAGAACAAATATATAACAAATTTATGTGGGGGGCTTAACTCCAGGATTGCACAACAGTGGGGAATAGGCCATACATACCTTTCAATGAAATGAGTTTCAGTGAAATGGGTTTTCAGTGAAGTGAGCTTTCAGTGAATATGTGTCAATGAATTAAGCTTCGATTAAATGAGTTTTCAATGAAATTATATAGACCCTATATATATATATATATATATATATATATATATATATATATATATATATATATATATATATATATAGTTGCTTATCAAAACATCTAATCCTCATAATATCTAAACTCAAAACATCAAGACCATAACACCTAAACTTCAAAACATCTAAAAGTCATAACATTGAATCTCCCCACTGTAGTACGATGTTGGAGTTGGTATATTTAATTTATGGGGGTGGCAGATTCCCCCACTTGGGGGGTGCAGGTGGGCTTGCCCCCCTGAAGAAACATAGTAAACAGTGTGTGGGATGTTATTTATAGCTGTTTTGTAGTTTTCAATGTTTTGAGATTTGACTTTTAGATGTTTTGAAGTTTAGATGTTATGGTCTTGATGTTTTGAGTTTAGATGTTATGATGACCATTCGATGTTTTGATAGGTAACCATATATATATATATATATATATATATATATATATATATATATATATATATATATATATACTGTAGCCAGTCAAGTAGGTAGGGCTTAAACCATAATCTCTTTTGCTGTAAGACAGGAGTCATACCCTTAAGCCATCATTCGGTTATGTACCTGAAATTTTTTTTAGTAGTCCACATATTTTCTGTATATTTTTCAATACTCAGATGTTATCTATTTATATCACATTTTATTGTATATGTTTGGATTGGATTATGTTGTGATGTCATAGTCTGTACTACACTCTACCTGGACAGGCATGGATTATATTTATTCATATACTTAGCATGACATTTTCAGTTTCTCATGGAGGTAGTATCAAGTGGATGATTTTGCTTGTCTGTATGTCTTTTTGCTTTTTTGGACATTACTTAGTCATCTGAATATGGATTGTTTCAATGTTTGTGAAACAAAATTATTCAGCCTTTGGGCAGGATTTATAGATGCTTGTCTCATCTAGTTTACATTGTTGTCGATTCATTGTGTCAGTTAATATTCTCTACA
This sequence comes from Protopterus annectens, assembly GCF_019279795.1. Lineage (NCBI taxonomy): Eukaryota > Metazoa > Chordata > Ceratodontiformes > Protopteridae > Protopterus > Protopterus annectens. The sequence continues at coordinate 162,197,414 of NC_056733.1, forward strand.
CCATTAAGAATACTGCATTCAGTTGTAGCTTGTTAACATAGTCTCTTAGGACTGTTCATTAGATTAAAAGTTCAC